>NW_019385839.1:0-38474 GCF_000671375.1 Centruroides sculpturatus | reverse complement strand
GATCGTTATAATTATCAGTAAGCACGAACGGGGGGAGGGGGTGATGGACATCTTTGTTAATACACAAGCGACGTGTCATTTCACACTAATGTAATATAAAAATACGTATTCCCTCGTTATAAAGTAAATTAATCGGGCATATCTCAGATCCGGAAACCTTTCAGAAGGGCCCCGCTCATTCCCCAAATCCTCTCGTGTCTCGGGTGTTACCGTAAAACAGTGTTGCCTTTATGCACTGTGTATTTAAACACTTGTAAAGAGACACGTCTCTAGAAACAGAAGGAAACGATTCTTAGTTTAACAGTTTTCGTTCTGGTGACTCGATCGATGACGTTTCGATCGATTTTCGAGTGGCATTCGACGACGGGGGGGTGGAGAAAGATTCGTGTGTAAGTCTGTCGCGTGACCACTTTCTTGTTTTCTTTCCGTGTTTGCTTACGCGTTAAAATATTCCGGTCAGTCCTATAAAATGTCCGCACCTAATAATGCTTACGTTAATTACTCAAAAAGGTGGACAGACACATTAACGAACGATTTTATAATTTTAATTATATATATATATATATATATACTCGATGAACGAAGTATAAAATGTTAACCTGGTAAATAACCTCCACGGAATTAGGTATTTATTAGATAAAATTCACACGTCGTCGGTACGTTTGTCTGTTTGTATTAAGCAAATCTGTTATCAGGACTGTCGCATCTACCAGTTTGTTTAATTTCTACAGTCGAAATTCCTAACACAAGACGGGTTTTATCGATTGTGTCGAGTCACGACTGTGTTGATAACAACATTGCATCGCTACGAATGATCGAAGCGCGAGACATCTCTTCTACAAATACACCCCATTTGTCTTTCCTCAGCCTTAACTCTCGCCTTTTTTTACACACAGCAAAGTACAATACGTTACTAACAATACTTTATAACCCCCGTTTTAACGTCGCGGATCGTTTAATTGTCTTCTAATTTACTTATTTTAACAATAAATTATCCCCAGATAGGGAAAACGCAACGTTTACCCCCCTTGTTTTCCTACCTCAAACGCTTCGTTGAAATGTTATCGTCTTTATTAAGAGGAAGCGTATTGTTACGAAAGACATAGTTCGTTCTAAGTAAACAATCGTTACGCAGTGTGACTAAACGATTTAACACCGCGGATGGTACCGATTCGGGTGCGGAACGTTTAAAAATGGCGTTAAAAAAAATGCTTAAAGGGGGAAGGTAGCGTTGTTAGATTGTAAAATGGCTTCTACACGCGAAAGAGGTTTTAGTGTTCGACCGGCTCACATCGCAGTTTCGGGGTGGCACATTTATAAAACGGGGGTGGTCGAATGCGAGAGAGAGAGAGACGAGGTAGATAAAACTCTCCTCACGAAACGGAAGAAAGTTTGATGGAAAACAACTTGGGTTGCCATGACGACAAAGCGAGAATCTATTCTTCTCGTCATTGTTGCCATAGCGACTAGAACTTGTTTTCTGTCGAAACGTCTTCCGTCCCCGTGTTGCCAGAATAGGGCTTAATAACCGAATAACGGCGTCGTCTCTTCTTTTCAACACTTTTGTATAAGGGGGGAAGAAAGAGAGAGAGAGAGAGAGAGAGAGAGAGAGGCATACAAATAAGCTAGATATCTGCAAAATAGGGGGGGGGACGGAAACGAAAACACGTGCAAACACTCGGACATCCATCCCCAAGAGACAGTACAACAGCGAGATTTTAGAATAAATTTTAAGGCGTAAACACACAAAGAAGACGTTCTGTTAAGTGGGAGAGTTTCCTAGACACAGGAAAGGAGTTAGCGTAGAAACACAAAAGGACCCTTATACAAGGGACGAGTAAATGGTTGGAAGGAACGACTCTTTACAGATTGCATCTACACAATACTCCCGTCTTCACGGGCCAAGAGACAATTGCTCGACCAGCGTAATATCGAAACTGGAAAGGTTACGACGAAGACCACCATCGAACAAAAGAGAGAGATTTCTCTTTCCTCCCTCCTTCCCTCCCTGGATAAGAGGATTAGGTTTACATTCGTCATACAAGATCAGATCGGAAAACACCTTTTAAAACGATACAGTGTCCGGTTAGGGGGGGTTCTTTTCTTTAGTACAATACGTAGCGAAACTTTAATTCGAAATTTGTCTCGAGTTATGGGGAAAACACCGAAAATTATTTATGTCCAGTCACCATTCGAAGAGACACCACGGTTTTCAAAGGGGGGTCGGCAGAAAACGAAATTTAAATAACACACGACTGGAAGAGTTGGGAGTGACGAGTTTCCATCGATGGACTAGTTCATTGTCGATTTGAGGGTCGACGGCGGTGTAGTCGATTGAGGAGCGCTTAAACACAGATAAGGGCGACTGCGAAATCAGGCATCACTTCCAGGGAAGGTTAAGTTTATAGCGTGGCACCCCCGGAGGTTACGACGTTCCCTTTTGTAAGAAAATATAACGCAGAATTTGGTTTTCTGAGGGGGGTCGAAGGTATGTGTTGTGAGTGTAAGGAAGGGGTCGCGAGGCTTTTTTTTTTGTTAAGTGTAATCGGATCGTTAAGAAAAAACTCTGAATGGCATTGTTCTCTTATCGATTTGTTACCTACAATAGAAGACAAAAGATGTAGATGGGAGGCGATTAGACTACACCTTATTTTCGGCACACCCACCAGAAGCGAATGGCGACAAAAACACCTTTACCAATTGTTAAAGTTAAACGATTCAGTGTTACATTTTAAACGCTTTAACCCCCCCTCCCCTTTCCGGTCTAATTTTTCCTCCGTTTTAACGCAGAATGTCCGATTCTATCCTGGCGTACAATCGGGGTTAATCTCGTTGCTACATTAATTAGAGAAATTGAGGGTCTTGGTGCAGGCCGTAGAGTTAACCAGTTTATTGTCTGGTATCCTTGTGTTCGCTACCCGAACGAATCGTTTCCTTCTCTTCGGATAACCATCTTTCCGATAGATCGAGCAGTGACGTGGGTAGGGGATCGGTTTCGATCCAACCCGGCCCATCCGGTGGTTGTCCGGAAACACGCTACTCTACCACTTCATTGGTTCGTCACTTCTCCTTTTGCGCTATTCGTCCTTTGATACAAGGCATATTTTATACCAAATTTGCCTCGTTGCTGCCAATTTTATATGAAATTGCTCCCCATTGCTGCCAATTTTATATGAAAACTTATACCTCCTTGCAGAGGATTTTATATGAAACTTTTACCTCCTTTCTGAGGATTTTATATTAAATCTACATCCTTGCTGAGGATTTTATATGAAATCTACCTCCTTGATGAGGATTTTATATGAAATGTTTACCTCCTTGCTGAGGATTTTATATGAAATCTACCTCCTTGCTGAGGATTTTATATGAAATCTACCTCCTTGCTGAGGATTTCATATGAAACCTTTTACCTCCTTGCTGAGGATTTTATATGAAAACTTTTACCTCCTTGCTGAGGATTTTATATGAAACCTTTTACCTCCTTGCTGAGGATTTTATTTTAAAAATCTGCCTGATTGTTATGGATTTTATACAAATATTCCTCATCCCTGTGGATTCTATACGATACCTACCTTATTGCTTCGAGTATTATATTAAATCTATACCACCACAACGGATTTTATACTAAAATCTGCTTCATCACCACAAAGGCTTGCCAGTCACACAGTATGAAACCCTAATTGGGGAGTAAGGTCGAAAGAAGCTACTTCATTGCAACAAGCTTTAAATTTATAGCTTAAACTAGACATCTCGTTTATGATTACAGAAAACAAGAGAGATCTGAAAGGACCATCTCAATTCACTGCAACACACTTGTACTAGAAGACCACGGCAAAAAAATGCATTGTTTTAACCTTCAAAACATTTCGGAAGGGAGAAGAAATGGCGAAAAATTATTTCCGTTACACGCCAATAGACTAGAGCAGGGGATGCGTGGGGTGAGTCGACAACTAAATCTATCCCCGGGCAGAGCTAGCGTTGTCAGAAGCGAATAAATTGCATCGAAGTGAAACACGGGAATACCAACGAGTCCCCTTTTCCAGTCGTGTCGTGTAACATGGGGTGAGGTTGCCATCGCTCGACTTAACACGTTGCTAGAGGAGTTCCCATCCCCCGTTGGTTAAAAATAGGACGGGATCGTGTTCCCTTCGGTGTAATTTTTTTCTTTTTCTTTTTTACTTTCTGCTCCTCGTATCATCCCACCCTCCACTATTGCTATAGAGGTATCACTAACAATATAAACTCGTGCACAGTATTCCTTAATTTTATGTGTTACGCATTGCTCACTTATACCACGTGAACCGAATACAATTAGGAGTAATTAAAGTCGAGAAAGGCCTCTTACACATTTCTCTATGCGAAGTACAGTAGGCCTTCGGGTCTGGATTTAGGCTTATGCATAACAGGCCATTTCCCTTCACTGATACATTCGTAACGCCAGGCCCTAAGCTTTAGCTCGTTTAAGCCAGTGTGGAAATTCGGTCTTGGGTGTCGTAGCAATATTTCAATTTAATTACTTAGTGTGACGTCAGAATGGAGTTCGTAAGTCCAGAACGAGCCTTAATTTCTTCGAGTCACGAGAAAGTTCGATCTTTTCTGTATATTCGGTCGCGTGGCTTTGCGGCCCCATTGGGTACAGAAAGTTAATTAATCAAGAGGGAGAACAGGAAACATACCCTTGTGTGTGTGTGTGTGTGTGTTTTTAACGTGGTGGACACTTGCTCAGGTGGAAACACACCTAAAGAAACTGTACAGAAATAAATGTTAACCATATTGTTAACGTGAGAAAAGAATTCTGAGAGAAATCACGCGAGAAGAGGTCACTAACACAACGAATTAACGAGCGATTGATGGAGGGATGTCGGTGGGCGGAGACTGTCGACCGAGTGTCTGCCTAACTGGCAATTCATCGATCGAAATTTCGTCACGACACACGTCAAAAGTCCGTGCACTTCACGAAATATCTCGTATGTCGATATAAGCGGCTCCATTCCTCTTCGATTATACGTCACTACAAATAACACGTCAACAATACACAAACAACAAAGAAGAATCTTTACACGATTCTAGATTGTTCGTTCGACTGTCTGTCGATTCTTCTGCCAGATATCTCGCCCATAAAATCAATCACCGTTACGTGTAATGTCTGTTCGAAATAACTGCACCTATTCTTCAAGATGTTCTGTTTACTCACGTCTTCTATCTATATTAATGTGTCATAAAGTGATTATAATTCTGCATTAAATCTCACCCCCCCACAATAGATTTTCACGCGTTAATTCATCTTAACAGACGTCACACCGATCGATATAGGGCGACAACGTTAGCTGTTCACAAAACAGAGGATTTACAGACCACACACGCTACCAAAATACCAGATATACACGGACTTATGCATAGAAAACGTGGGGATGGGTGGCAGATGGACGAGGCGATTACGCTCCCCTCACCGATTGTTCCCGGAACCACACAACGAAATGTAGCCTACAGACACTAGACCCACTCGACAACGTCTACACTCGGTTAACAAAAGCCAACAAAAGTTAATCGTTTGTAAAACTTTGTATGGTATTTTAAACTATGTCGTCACACTACGGCACGTGTTAATGGGAGAAAATAAGAATTGGATCTCGTATTTTCTACCATTATTCGGGGGAATTTCCTAAAGTGTAATTATAACACGTAACCACACGCCCCCCACAATTGTGATCATTAAAAACGATCACATTCCATTAGGGGAGACATTCGTATTGTCAAATAAGGGAGGCGATAAACACAGGAGATGTAAACTTTGTACTTAATCGATGAAGCAGTCTCTTTCACTTAATCCTATCCCCCCTATTTCGCCGAAAGGACCGTGCCTTTTGGTAACACCAGCTTCGGTTCTGGTAACAGAACTTTGTACAGTACGTTCCTTGTGTTATAGAAACTGAATGGGGTAGCTCTGTAAACGTATCCACGACATTAGCATCAAATGTTGCCAAGCATCTAGACATATCTCGTGCGATTAATTACGTAACTGCTAACGTTTCTTCCAAAATTTTGACTGCTTTCGTGTTTAATTATTACAAATCCACGTCTCTTACACGAAAAACAAGTGTTTCGTCATGACTAGACGTTGTTTTCTAACTTAAAAAAAGGGTCGTTGGGTTCGAGTTTTCGCTTTAAAAAGTGGGGGGAAGTTCGTGACGTCGAACGTACGATGGCTTCCGGCGGTAACGGATCGATGGAATTCGTCACATTAGAGGCTCCACACTTAAAGACACAGGCGTGGACTCGAGAAGACGGACAAAGTTATGAGTTTACGAAGATGAGGACTCTCTCCGGGGAGGGGGGAGTGAAAGAAAGTAGACCACCGCCGGAAGTCGTTCTCGCGCGCCGCCGGCTGGAAGTGGCATTGTCACTCTCTCTCCTCCGCATTGCCCGGTGGCAAATAACGTCGGGCGTGATCGATGAGGCGTGGGGGGGGCGGAGGGGAGGGCCTCGGGCTACCCGACGTTAACGTTCTCTCTCTCTTTCTCTCCCCCATCTACAGAAGAGCTGCTTCATTGTAGTCAGGAGCGGGCCATTACTCACCTCCGCCAGCTGTTCGTTCCTTTGTTGTTTATTTATGTCGCGGGTAAGTGGAACGGAACGGCCACCCCTCGAACGAGGAGTGCCCCGAAATAACGCAGTGGACGAGAGGGGCGCGGCGGCACCCCTTACCTCTCCATCCGGACCTCCCTCTAACTCCTCTAAGCGAAGGCATAACCTACCCCATTCCTCTTACATTTCCGTCCCCATCCCCCCAACCCCGAAAATCGCGCAGTATCCGGGGAAACTCCCGAAATCGGTGTGGAGATGCGACCGCATCGATCGCGGATCCGGTCGATTAAAGAGGGTGGCGTGACGAAACAACCCCCCCGACTTAGTTACAGACCCCTCCACGTGACCCTTCGTTACCGATTCCGAATTCCTGCCGGTCACGTGGTTTTCGAAAGGTAGTCTTCCGGTGCTTAACCGGATCCACTTTTTGGTACCGGGTGGGGTGGAAAGGGTGGAGAATCGTTGGCGCGTCACCTAATTACTAAACTTCCATCGACCGTCCTCTGCGCAATAATTGATTATTAGCGGCTTCCCGGGTGATGGGCAATCTACTTTACTGGGGGGGATGCTTTAACAGGAGGAGAGACCCCCCTCTCCAGTCTACAAAAGTGGATCCCGGGTTTGCTTACGTCACGAAAAACGACACCGCACCAGTCGTAGAAAACCTCACCATTGAAAGTCCACGTTACTTAACAATGGTTCTACGTCACACACACCACTGTTTAGCCGGTGTTTTATAACACTAGAAGTGTACTCGGCCATATTGCCAGCAGCTGCTTGGTAGCGGGAGTAAAAGTGAGCGCCAAGAAACAGAAGTAAATCTGGCGGGAGCGATCGATGGCCCTTTTTTTTTTATTTTTGCAGGGGTAGGCGATTAGTCTTGCAGTTAGGCGACTAATAACTCGGTGGCGCGCACACACTCCCCCCCTTAACAAATAGTCGAATGTAGTTTTACGGCAACGGACCGACGAACGGACGAAACATTTAAAGAAGAAAATAAATAATGTGGAGAGTCTCGCGGCACGGCGTTTCGACGACGGGAACACGCCACTACACGTCATCGATCTCGCTCCCGTGGGTTCTGACGTACTCGTGTTCCGAGCTATCCTCCGGCGAGGGGGGAGAGAGAGAGAGAGATGAGGGGGGAAGACGCCGCTAGCTCGAGCTCGAGCTCGAGCTCTACTACTCCCCCTCCTCGCGCGCCACCGGCACATCCGCAAAATCCCATGGCGTCGACTTGGTTACTTTTCTATCACTCTTCGAGGGTGATTTTCAAAATGGCGTCGTTTCTTCTGCTACCAGAAGCGGGGAATCAATTGTTAACTCGCTTTCTACTATCGCGTCGGTTACGCCGAGTAACGACAGACGGACGGACGGACGGACGGACGTACGTAATCGGATCTCGGTCGTTAACCCGCAGTTTCGGGTTTACGTTCGAAACTTTGTTTTTATAACTCGTTACTATTTTATATCCAAATAAACTCCGCAAATCGTCACGAGCGCGCGCGGATCTACACCCATTAAAAGTGAATTTCTGTAATTCTTAGTTACGCTTTTACCTGTTTTATTGTCGTCGTCTTTATAACGTGGCATTCAATCCGCGCGTGTTACGATAACACAGAATAAACGCCATCGATTCATCGTTGTTACGAGGTTAAAAAAACGCTATAACGAGGTGTGTTACGATAACACAATAAAGTCCAGAGATTCCTCGTTGTTACGTGTTTACTAAGTTACGCATACCGTTTAAAATAACACCGAAGAAAAGGCGAATAATTTGTGACGTTAAACGGCATTCGATCGACGTCATAATCGCATTCGATTTCTTTTAAAAATCCTTCCTCTACCAATTAGATTGAAGGAAAACAATTGAGAAATCACGTGCACGGAAAGAAGCGCGAAATAAATAAAGTGACGCGCGCACACGTGCAGTAAGAGGGATGGAGAACGGTTACCAAAGCGACCGAAAATCTATAGCCATTAGGAGACAGCAGAAGTAGGAAACACTTAATTCCTCCGGATGATCGGACAACCCCCGCGTGCGAATGGTTACGTCCTTGGCAAAGTGCCAACCCACCAACTACATCCGCGAAGAAAACACAGTACAGAGACACAGAACGCAGGCGCAGAATATTCTCTACTCAATTTCCATCTGTATAAATTAATCCGTGATTGGCCATAATTAATTTGTAAGGTTTCTATGTAAGAGACGATTTTAGTGGATCGTCGCTCACGTGTCTCGGGTGCGACCCATTTCCGCTTCCTCTTTACCCGTTTATAGTTCGATTGGTGTTCTAGCGCACGAGATAATAATCCCTGCGTAACTAATTGAGAAGTTTCTTAATGCGTAACGTAACCGGTTACGCCGATAAATTAAGAACGTTTGGGTGCCGAATTTTAATTGGGGAAGACGACGACGACGATCGGAATAATTTACCACGAGCTTTTTTTTTAAGTGGCAGCCATTTTTATTTCGGTCGCCATTTTTTTTATAGTCTAAACGTCTTTTTACTCGCGTTAATTAGCGCTCTAGGCTTGTACGTAACGACGGATTTTGCTTTCGTCATCGTGTGACGATTCGTACGAAACGAATGACCGGTTTGGTTCCTCTTTGTAGCGTATAATGGACCAAAAAAATCCCCGAATTTCGATAAATCGTTGCTCGTGTAACCGGAAAACAAACCAGATTAATACGTGAGAATGAGTTTTATACTAACCTCACCAGGTTTTTGATTAGGTGAGGGGATCTTGTTACTAACGAGTAAGGCGGGGGGGATGAAATTAATGACGAATCACGCTCTGTTAGCTGCATCCGGAGTGCCGGAATTCTGTTACTTATTAACATTCTCAACCGGTAGATCGGGAACTCTCGATGAAATTGAAAGATACACTCGACTCTCCCCTCCCCCCAACGTATGAAATCGATGCTGGGGGTGAGTCATGATTACTTTTGGAATAAACAACCCACCTCTCAGATGGGTATCAGGTGCAGGGGAACGAATTTAGACGTTGCTTAAGATGTATAAGGGGGAGTAACTAGCAATTTCTTGATATAAGATAACGTATACATCATAATCTTTAGTTGCGGTGACATAAAACAAAACAATTTTCACCCCCTACCCCCGGGTATAACGTCGTAGCGTTTTATCGGGGGGATTTTTCGAGATGGAGACATTGAAAGTCGATGCCCTCCCTCGACTTTTAAATGGCGACGTCCTCGTTCGCGGGGGGGGGGGTTATCTTTTCATCGTGTTTCTCTTTCATTACACTTGTTTTGATATCCGATAACTTCTCTTCTACTTTCTTCACCAAAAAAAACAACAATCTTCTCTCTCTCCGTCTGTCCCCTTTTCACTGCAAGTCTACCCCCCCTTTTCGGCGTAACAATTTAGGTGTAAAAAGTTGCTAGGAGATAACACTTTAAAAAGTTGATGCAGAAACTTATTAAATTAGCGTAACGTTACGGGTTGTTACACGTGCTTTAAACCACGTGCTCACTGGAAGCCATCAACGTGGAGCCAAACACAAGAGATATGTTTAACTGTAGCCCCGGGTGGTATGCGAATCCATTAACCAAATATTCTATTCTCTTCACTCCATCTTTGTGTGTCTACTTTTCTTTTGTTTCACTCCTCTCGAGACTGGTTAGTGAAGGGACGAGTTGCAACAGCTGTTGCACCTTTTCTAAAGGGGGGGACGTAGTGTAATTTAGAATTTTCTTATGGTTCTACTCTTCTGAGCGACTATTTAAGAGGGTCAAAAAAAGGGCATTTAAAAGTAACATAACTTTTACTGTGTTCGAAATACACACCGGCGTTAATTGTGCGTTTGTTAGCTTATTTTAGGGCATTTTAAAAAGGCCGCAATGTGTTATTGTTGTAGTGTTGCAGCGTGCCATAGCAACAACACGAAAACGGTTTCCCCCTCACACCGAATGTCTTCATTACCTGTGTTTCCTGGCATTATTGACAAACACTTAAACACAGAACAAATACAACGTGTATTTTAATTTGGAAGCCAAAAAAAAAACACCATAGAAATAATGGAAAAAAACACGCTAGGTAAGATACGAGCCAACAATTCACGCCAAGATCCGTCTGGTTGTCTGACGTTTGTGCAGACGAACGATAATGCTTTCGGCATCGATCCGTAACTCAACAAAGAGAACCGCAGTTTATGGAGTAGCGATCGAAACACAGTAGACGGGTTAATCACGTCTCGGATGGACTTACAACTCTAAACGTCTAAACACAGATTCTAATCAGATCTCGTGACAAGACAGAACAATAATTAAGAAAATAATCCCGTAAGGGGGGAGATTATTACTATAAATCATAAGGCAATACACAGACACTCCAACGGCACTCCATGCCAAATGGAGGGCATCGTTTAATACCCCGTCGAGTAGGGGTGCGCGTATCACTTAAACAACCCTCCCGGTATGTGAAATAACAATATACAACAGATGAAAACACGCGCAATGACGAAAACAAGGCGACTGAAGAAGGCACACAACAATGGCCGCTTTTTTTTTTTTTTAAGGTCTGCAGGCACACACAACAGCGTTACCGTATAAGGAGATTTGGGGGGGAGAGTAGGGACGTTTGTTTTCACTTAAAAGATGGCAGAAGATGGAGCGATAAAGATCTTGTTTAATTAAGAGAAAACACGTCGTACAGGTTAGTAAAATATTAAGGTTTTGCATCGGGAGACTTAACACAGGGGTGGACTCCCGGGGGCTCGTGACAAGGCCGACACCGCTTTTGATTTATATACACGATATTTTACAACAGACATTGATTTGTTGGGTCGACCGACGCTGCTGGCGGACGACATCCCGCCACTTTATCCTCCTCGATCGATTTCTTAGCTACAGTCGAAAAAATCGAGACACTAGCACAACCGGCAGACACTTCAAAAGGGTGAATCCACTACCTCTACCCTACACAAATCGAGAATTTAAGCCCTAAAATTCCCTATTTTTGCCACAGTTTTAAGTAATTTACTGGATTTAACTTAATATTTTTTAAGGGTGTGCCAAAAAAAAATGCTGCAGTTTAGGGCCTCGTGTTTTATCAATGTGTAGTTAATTGGTGAATGGTAAAGACTAGTTTAATAAGGCCTGACATTTTTATATGTATCTTTATTTGGTTAATAGGAAGGACGATAACTTAGGGCCTTACATTTTTACATTTATCGCCATTTTGTGAAGGAAAGGCCTATATATATATATGTCGGCCTCAATGTAATTGTTTGGTGAATGGGAAGTGTTTTATTATAAACTTTTACAAGTACAGTATCGTTATTTAGTGAAGGAAAGCCTGCATACGTCGAGGCCCTAATTTTATACGTATCGTTATTTAGTGAATAGGAAGGACTATAGCTTAAGGCCTTACATTTTTACATTTATGGAAGAAAGGCCTATATCTGACGGACTCAACGTATCATTGTTTAATGAATAATTGCTTAGGGCCTCACATTTCTACAAGTACAGTATCGTAATTTAGTAGAGGAAGGCCTGTAGTTTAGGGCCTGGCGTTTTTACATGTATCGCTATTTAGCGAATGGAAGGCTCGAGCTGGGGCCTTACCTCTTTACTATTGAGAGTAAGGCCTGCAAGCTCAGGGCCATAACCATTCCACTTTACTCCAATTACCGCTTTTCTATCGATCTTCAAAAAGTAAAAAAAAAAAGAAAACACCTGAAATAGTTTACTTTAACGCAACTCGGGCCCCCCACCGTACGAAAATGAACACTCCCGTCTCCATAGCAACGGCGAGGCGGAACCTTAGTACTAAATCTCTTCTCGTGTTGGTCGGACAATACATTTTTGTTAAATATGTTCTGGCGTGTGGATTAGTGACTCGTGACGATACAAATCTTATCCCCCTTTTTAACTTCTCTACTTTTATTCGATAAAGGATATTTACCTCGATATAAATACGTCGGAGCTTACAATAGTAATTATCGCAACTCAAGTTCGATACGTTTTCTCTTCCTTACGTACGCAAGAAAGGCCCTATATGTTATATATTCCAACAGGGAAACAAACGTTCCGTCGAGTTACTCAAAGAGACTTACGTAGATTAAACGGGGGGCGTACAATAAGAATTTTCGTGTACGTCGATACAGAACCGGTGAAGCGTATCGTAGTGTTAAGTTAACGATGCTAATGACGTAAGGAGGTTACCAAATTTCTGCCCGACCGCGGAACTTTCCTTCCATCCCGTTTATTCGTTTATCAATGGGCTAATTTCGTCGCTACCCCCCCCTTTTAACGTGTTTATTCGTTCGGACGAGTAACAATAATCCGATGCTAACAAAATTTGTGAGGACGATAATCGATGACGGAACGTGGGAAAGTCGGCATCGGGGCATGCGCAATGGGGCCGTTACCCTGGAGACAGCTGCCGGGAAACAATCTTCGACCCCCCACCCCCGGATCCAACTCCCTTATCGTTGAAAAGTAAGCTAACTTCGCCCGGTGTTTCTATATTAAGATTCGTTATAAAGGGGTTTATAGAATAGAGGAAGATAATACCTCCACCCCTTTCCTTGTGTTTCTATTTCGTTACAGGATGCAAGGAATGAGTCACGTACTGTTGTACTGTATCAAATTACTAGAACTGACAGGTGTTCACGTTTTACGTGTTCTGTTCCGTCCAATTCTCGTGTTTCTGTTGTGTGTTTGTGTGTGTGTGTGTGTGTGAGGAGGGGACAACGATTATCGATTTCGTCACAAATTTCCAACGCGTAGAAATCACAATTAATCATCGCTAACACCGCCTTAAGCTATAACACAAAGGTGGATCTCCCCCTCCACTGTTGTAATGAACTTAAAAAGAATAGGCCCTACTAATCTGGCGTTAGGCCCTAAGCTAAATTGTTACCTGTCAGGCTGAGATAACTTGTTTAGGCCCTGAAAAGTCTAGCCTCCTCGTCTCCATTTCTCTTTGTTGCCACCTTTGTCCACTCACTAGTGTTTCTGAGAAACTTTCGGGTATTTAAAATTCCATTCGAATTATTGTTTGGAAGGCCTTACAAAGGGGGTTAATAACGGTACTAAAATAGGGTCAATTTGCCCACCAATTTATCCAAAAAATCATCTATTTTCTTTTTAATTTGAAGAGAATTCTCGTGTTTCTGGATGATGATGATGATGAATAGTGCTTTGTCATTTATTGAATACATTAAGTACAGTCGACCCCCTATAACACTGTTGATTATTCCGTTTTATATGAATTCCGCGTTGTACGAGTCACTTAGATTTTACAAATACGTAAGCCATTCACAGCTCAGCACACGTATTTGTGAAATCTAAGTGACTCGTACAACGTGGAATTCATATAAAACGGAATAATCAACAGTGTTATAGGGGGTCGACTGTACTTATATGTATTCAATAAATGACAAAGCACCATTCATCATCATCATCATCCAGAAATACGAGAATTCTATAAACACGAAAATTCGTATAAAGCGGGATGCCGTTTATAACGTTTCAATTATTAACTTTCATCGAATATTCAATTTTACAGACGTAGAAACGGTCACGTGTTTATGGAATATTAGCGTTATATGGAGGATTAGCGTTATAGGGAGGAAGCCTTTTTAATCCTCTTTATATGGAATTTTCTTTCTTCGAATGAGAGAACGTCGTTAAATCCGAACATATTTCTTCTAATATTAGAATTTATGCTTTTAGATGTTTATCGTGTCTTTTTAGAAGGAGAATGCTGTTTAAATAAATGCAATTCCTCTCAAAACAAGTTTCTCTATCCAGGTTTTTTATTTTGGAAGCCATTTTCTTGTCTTGTCATTCGACCATTCTCGTAAATTCTGATGGTGTTTTTGAATTGTAAAATGTTAGGAATTTTTGCTGTTTTTCACCCAAAACCCTTCAAAATTTCAGGAATTTTTGCTGTTTTTCACCCAAAACCCTTCAAAATTTCAGGAATTTTTGCTGTTTATTACCCAAAACCCTTCAAAATAGGAATTTTTGCTATTTATTACCCAAAACCCTTCAAAATATCAGGAATTTTTGCTGTTTTTCACCCAAAACCCTTCAAAATTTCAGGAATTTTTGCTGTTTATTACCCAAAACCCTTCAAAATAGGAATTTTTGCTATTTATTACCCAAAACCCTTCAAAATATCAGGAATTTTTGCTATTTATTACCCAAAACCCTTCAAAATATCAGGAATTTTTGCTATTTATTACCCAAAACCCTTCAAAATATCAGGAATTTTTGCTGTTTATTACCCAAAACCCTTCAAAATATCAGGAATTTTTGCTGTTTTTTACCCAAAACCCTTCAAATTATCAGGAACATTGGTGTCGATCAACCAAAACCTACCAAAATATCAGGCCTTTTTGACGTTTCCCATCCAAAATATCAGTTTTTTTTTTGGACATTTTCCTTCCCAAAAAACTTCCAAAAACATCAGGATTTTTTAAGGTTTCCCACCAAAAACACCAAAAAAAAAAAACACTAATCCATTCTTCTATCACCAGCGAACTACACAATCCACCTGCATAAAATTTCAAATGTACCGCAGTTGTTAGGTGTTACCCGTCACGAATACTAAAAGGGGATTTCCCCCCAAAAAAAACCCCATGTATTTATTCGCCACGCCGTTTTTTATTTTTCAAATAGAAATATCCACACTCGAAGCTTTATGTAACATTTCCCAGTAGTGTCTTCTCTACAGAGGTGCAAGGCTGCGGTATAGAATACACGGCAGATTCTAGTGTAGAGTGTGAACCTCAATTTAACAAAGAAAGTGGTTTTTGGAATGACGTAGACGAGGTCGATAGACCATAATTCTTCCTTCCTGCCTACACGCGTCTGGAAACAATGGGCCTGCATCTGGCCCTCGCACCTGGACCTTTACACAGACATTCGATGCTCTTTCCTGTATTCTTCCATATTTTACAAATGTATTAAGTGTAACCTCGTGTATAAGGTACGACGGTGCCGTTGCCACGGTAACCGCGCAATAAGTCACCAATATCTTTAAGTGGAATCGTTTTAGAAACGAAGAAGACATTAGAACAAAGGGGGGAGGGTGAAAACAACAGTCCGGTGTGACGTAATAACTTATACTTTTCTACGAATTCCGCGATTGGAGGGATTTTTTTTTCCCGCGAATATTTGGTCTTCCGACCACCGGCAATTAGGAAGAACCGGTAGCGGTCTGAGTCTGCGCAGTACACATCGTCGGGGGATGGAGGAGACGGATCGCGGCCATTTTAAGAGGAGGGGAGATGGTAGAGACGGAGGGATTCGATCATTTTGGAAGTCTTTATCAAAAGTTCCCGTCTAAAGCCTAAAGCTGCTCCCACTCGAGAAATTTCGGGTGGGGGGGTTGGCGGCGCGTACGACGACAAAAACCCGGATATAACGAATATGGCGTAATCCGGGATGGGATAAGTAACCGAATATACTGTATACGACGTGTTTTTTGGGTTGTCTTCGTGACGTCACAAATTTGGAACCCTCCGAGTAGATTAAGAGTGACGAATGTGATGACGTATGGAAGACGACGGACGGCCGGAACAAAAGAAAAAGAGAGCACGCGATCGTTTCGTACGATTCCCAAATGCGTTATAACGGGGGATGGTCAGTCGAACACCCGAAAGAACCTTTGACTAAGGACCTCGTCCGACAAGTTGTCGTCGTCACAATCGAAAGTGGAAGAGTCGAAACGGAAGGGGAGGGAAGATAGAACGGGATCGTTAGTTATTCGTCCTCAAATTACACCCCTCGACCGGCCATAAATATTAAAGAAGGAAGCCACCTCACGTGATCATTAGCGTTTGTTTGTTCTTAAATAATAATTAGCGCGGGAGGGAGGTAACTAATCGTGATTTGTTGGAGTCCCTCCTCGTTACGTTTTTTCTTTCTTCTGTTAGCGAGTCGCTCGCGCGATTCGCGAAACAATGGAGTGCGTTGAAAAAGAGGAAGAGTGCGCTTTTTTTTTTTTTCTAAACGTCACTTCTGTCGGTAACGCTAAGAAGAAGAAGCGAAAAACGAGCTTAATCTATTATTTAAATGACGACGATCGATCGATCGCGCGACGAGAAGTTACGCGATTTTTTTTCCTTTTCTTTTTTACGAAAATGGCGACAATATCGTCGTTTAAGTAACGCCGTAGCGATAAATCGCGACTAAGCGTAACGATGCTGTTACGTTTAGAATCACGCGATCCGCTTCAATTATCAATTTCGGAGAAGGGAGGGGGGAGGATGAGGATCGTAAGCAGCAGCGAATGACTCTCGTCACCTGGAAGAGTAACAATTAGAAAAGAAGGAACGAAAGTGGCAACGCAGAAATTGAACAGAGATACTCGGTGACATCACAGTTAAGTGGCTAAGCCCCTTAGGGTATGACAAATAATGGCGCACTCCCGACTCTGTCACGTGAGTTACGTCGGGGAGGGATTTGTGTGACGTTGCGGGTTGATACCGGCTAACGAAATTTCGTCTTGTGGGAGCCTTTCGCTCGTGCAGTTTTAGACAATCGGTGCTTTTGTTCGACCCCCTCCCTCCCCCGAGCCACGCATCTCGCCTGGCCTAACCGGACGCGCCAGGGCCCTAAAAATAGGGTTTATGGAACTCGTTAATGGCACCTTCACTTATTTCGTATGGGGTGGAAGGAGGGGATCGGGACCGGTTTCCGCAGCACAGGGCCCGGTGGCGGTGCGGTTCTCGACCCGAGAGGAGGGAACCATTTCCGAACGGGGGTGTGTATGTGTGTGTATTTTTTTCGGGATAGGTAGACACCCCCTCCTGCGGCTTGGACCTTCCCGCGCGCGATCGATAACCGGGGGGAAGGGGAAAGAAGTCGTTCGTGACCCGGGGCGTTCGAAAAACGTAAAAATTCCTCCTTGGGATATCGAATGGCAACCCATGCAAAGCTCGTGCACCGACTGCAACAATTCGGTTACTAGGGTCGTCTGGTAACTGAGCAACTAAACATTCCTCCAATCCCGAACGGGTTCCTCCCCTCGGGACCGCCATTGGTCGGTTCGTTCGTAAAAAAAAGAAGAAAAAATAAGAAAAAAAAACATGGCGACGGAGGATTAGATCAATGAGGCAAAATTCGGGTGCAGAATTGTGGGAGGAAGAGCGGGAGGAGGAGGAGGAGGAGGAGGAGGAGATTTCCTTTCACTTTCAGAACAATAAATGTACTTTCTATAGGAAATTACGAAAAGCCCGATGGGAAAGCAAGAAGTAAGCATTGGTAATTTCCGGAAAAATCGATTATACGTCAGCCGAGTGAGTTTTTACGTGTTTTCAATTGAAGAGCAAGGAAAGCCGCCATGTTTGATTCGGCCGGACGGTCGAGAGTCGTAGTCGCCATCTGGTGTCTTTAAATGAAATTAATAAACAGTCGAATTATTATTCTTCTCTTTTTGTTTTTTTTTTAAATAAAATGTTTCGGACGTATTCATCGCCTCTTAAAAAAATTTTCTCTATGTTTAAATTTATTTTATCTGTCTTAGAGAGTGCATACGTCATCAGTTTTACGTATTATAAAACCTCACATTATCTACTCTTTCGAGAGAATTAATACGAATTAATAATCCGAGACGGAAAATTGTTAATTTAAAAATAAATATGTCAGGAATACGATACGTCAGAGATAATAAGTAGCAGAAACAAAAGTTATTGATCAGAAATGATTTTAAATTAACTCGAACTGTTAGCGCCATCTGTCGTCGTAAACGAGTTCTACCAAAGGCGTCAAATTCGAAAAGAATTATTATTAGGAAATGTAAAATGAAACGAATAATAACGTTAAAAATTTATAAAAAAAATTTATTAAACTATCGCCTTTAGGAATCGAACCATGAAAGACTTTCAGTTTAAAAAATTATTTAATCGAAACTTATTTTGTCACCGAACACCAGGGAGCGCTTACGTAGATATGTGCGGCAAGCAAGAAGGCTAACGTAATAATCGAAGGCTGTATTTGCTGATGTTGCAAGATAGGAAGTCGGGAACCTCCGTGCCAATTCGCTACGTCAATAAAATAAAATAATAATGAATTTTTACACTGTTTTAATTACTTAATTATTTTTTGCGCTTTAATAAAACGGAAACTAAGGCCGCCGAAGCTTTGATTTCTTTCGATCGCCACGAAAGATTGACATCGCTCGATCCACTTTGCAGTGATTTGTTAAGTTGATTCTCTGGTGCGGTGGGGAATTACGTCACTGGTATGTCGTTCCTGCGGCAACGTTAAGAACTTAATCATCCTTCGGAAGTTTTAAAATCCATTTCTGTAATCCCACTCTCGCCATTTCGTTTTGGAACCAGAATTCCGGTCGATAGGACTTTGTTTTCGGAAGTGGAAAGGTAAACAAATGAAAAGGAGGGAAGATTCTCCTGGGTTTTACTACAAGAGACCTTTCTTAGCGCTCGAATCTTTGAGAATTCACAAAATTGAAAGCCTGGAAAGAGCATTCCACCGCTGGAAAGCCAAGGGGGATTTTTTTTTTCAAATGGAGAGTCGCAAAGCTTTATTTTTAATCACTTTTACACTCCTTGATGCAAAGACATTATATTATTTCATCGAAATTTATTCGTCGCCTGGGACAATTTAGCCGACATCTCACAGGATTTCCATGTCTGGAGTCAGAAGTTAGCGCTCCAAAAGCAGCGTTGTAGATCGATACTGCTCTCCATTCTTAGCATTTTAATACCCATTCTTATTACCTCCACTAAAAACTACAGCGATCGAAACAGTTCCATAAAAATTACATAAAAAGCAATCTCCCTTCCTGTTACCATTTAATTGTGTCGTATCGGAAGCGGCATTTCAGTTGAAACCACGAATACATCGCTGGAAAAATAACACCCTCGATGAAAAGCTCGGGGTCAAAGGTGAATTTCTTTCTCCCCCCCTCCACTCTCAGTATTGACCGATCGTACGCTTTATTCGAAATTCGGACAGGAGATGTCGAGAATCGACGTCATCGATCCGTGGCCAATAAGTGGGTGATTTTGCGTTCGCGAATAGCGGCGAGTGATTTTAATTAATTTGGAAAGAAAAACTTGTTTCCGTAAGATCGTCCCGCCGAAGAATGTCATAGCAATAACCGAAGGAAATTATTATTTTTTAATTAAATATAACCCCGTTATGGCGCCTACCAATCATGCTTTGTAGAGAAGTCACGTGAGAAAATATGACCTCGATAAATTTCTCATAAAGACGTCACGAGAAGATAGGGAATTTAAACGTTTTTTTCCCCTTTCCAATGGGGGCCAAAGGGGTTATGGCCTATCGAAAATCGGAAATCCCAGACCAGACAGACACCAGTATGTATCGAATATCGGTTCCCGATTTAACGTTATTAAAACGTTTCATTTGTTGCTTAATTTATTGGCAAATTAAAAATATTACCTCCAAATTTTTCATGGTGGATGCCATTCATTTTCGAGTATTTTTAGATATCGTTATGCTAAATACATTTACAACATTGATTAGAATTGACCCATCTTTCATGTAATTCTCTCAGATGGTGAAGGGTAGAGAGGCTCTTCCATAGTCTGTGAATATTAAAATAATTAGAAATCTTCCATAAATAACCGGATGAAATCAGGTGATAAAGGTGCAGTCTTTCAATCTGACACCTAAATTAGCGCAGACGTCTTGAAAATTTCAGCCAAACATTTGCGAGACTGATATAATAGGGGTGTGCAAAAAAATCCTTTTAATGCTTTTAAAAATTGTGTTTTCTTTAATAAGATAAGATGTAATTTTGAGGATAGGTTGGTTGATTCAATAAGGAACAGCAACACACGAACGAGCTGCCACAGGGGAGTGCCTCCCTGGTGGACTTTGTACAGGAACTGGTCTTATTCGGATGTTACACACGTGAAGAAAATCCAAAAAACTCCACGTGATTTGGTTGTTGGTCAGGAACGAACCCGCGATCGACTTTATCGCGGTGGTTTTATCCACTCGACCGCTGATGAGCTTGGAAGATAGGCAGAAGTGTATCCCTTTAATTAGAGGATTTGGCTTAAATACAATTAATTTTAAATTGTTTTTGGAGGTAGCTTCTGCCTTGTGGTGTTAGAGGTATGTGCTGTCAAAAATCCATTATCTTGTAGAAAAATGGCTGCTTGCAGCTCTGACACGAAAAGTAATACGTGAACGCGCAGGATTTCCTGAACGTACCTCTGTGCCGTCAATGTCTCTTGTATCACTACTAGGGGTGATCGACTGTCAGCGAGATGGCTCCCCAGAGAAGCGCGCCAGCAGTGGGGATATTGTACAGGATTGACAATAGTGAAGGCAGGATTGAAGCGCTCCCCACTGGAACTCCACACTCTCCTGCCAACGGTAAGGGAAGAGACAGGATTTTGTAGCAAGGCTTCCACCTGTCCCTGAGCAAAAGCGCCGTTGCAGTTGTTCTTGATTATCTCATGATCATCTCTCCCAGTGGTTTGCCTGGAGCATCCGCAGCCTGTCTACCGCGGACACGCTGTAGATGTTCCAAACCATCATGTATGTGTGCCACGATGCACAGACCACTGCTCAAATACCTCCTCACACTCAGAACAAAACTGTCCAGATGATAAGCAATTCGATGAAACGGCTTCTGTCTTCAGTCCAATGATGCGACCTTTCTCAAATTTCTTAGAAGAATGGCAAAGAACAGGTACATTGAAAATACCGAACACAACGATCCTCTGCGAGCGTTTTAACAAGATACTGGAGTAGCATTTTAAGGGCATTTATCTAGTGGGCAAATTAGACCACAATTATAGTCATTTACCTATCTGTATGCCGAATTTTTACAGTAACTGAACTAATATCGTTATTAATTCTGAATTTAAACAATTAAAAACTTTCAATTCGCTTATTGTTTTGTATTGATTTGGTGTGGTTAACCTTATTTATTACATAAGAAAGTTATCTACTTATATCAACCATTTTGAAACAAAATGGCAGACAAATAGTATCTGTAATCTGTAATATAATATATACCATTTCGCATAATGGCCGATGAAAATAATTTTGTTACTCTGACTTAAAGGATCTCCTGGTACAGTACAGTACATGAAAATGAAATTCTAAAAGTTCTGTTGCAAAGCATCTCCGTATATAGAAGAAACTTAAATTCTCCTGAAGATAATTCTATAAATTTTTTTTTTTTTTTTTTCTTAAACGTTCCCATAGGTACGCCGAAGGCAATAAAATAATTTTTATCGACTCTCGGTTATCTACACCGCACCTTCGATTAAACGCCTCCGAGTTATAAATTATCTATAACAACGAAAAAAAAAAAAAACAGGATAAAGTTTCGATTCTAGAAGAAATTCCGCCCCAAAAAAAATGCCAGAAGAAAAAAAAAATTCGGCAATTTTCACAAAGAAGTCGTGTTTAATTTCCTCGATCATCGCCGCTCAGAAGTAAATTAAATGGAATAGAAAAAAAAGAAACAAACGAAAAAAATGCGTGTTTACAGATCTCGAGAAAATAGTTTTTGGAACGGGAAACCAAAAAAAAGAAACTGAATGAGAACTTGATTTTTATGAGGTTTAATTGATTTCAATATCTTAATAAATAAGGTTCATAATTTATTAATAAATACAAATACCCGAGCTCTTTTTACTCATTTATAAACTGTAAGGATTCAATTAAATTTTCAACTGCACAAGTACAACCGAACAAAGATTCAAAACTAATTTTTTCTGTTAAATTTATCATCGATTCTTTGTTTTTACGGAGGATCTATCTTTGTGGTAGGATGCTGGAGGATCCGGGATCGAATCCGGTCTATCGCAAAACTTCAGGATTTTTTGGTGGATTTCTCTGTTTCCGAACACTCTGGGTTCGCGCCTCATCGCGGAAGTTTTTCGGGTTTTCTTCGCGTTTGTAACACCTAAATAGGGGCCAATTTTCCACAAAAAAGTCTTCCCGGATTGCCTCTCTCGGTAGATGCCGTATATAAAAGAAAAAAAAGAAAAAAAATTATATATAATTGACTAGGGACCTCAAGCGTGTGCCTCTAGTTTCTAGTGGGTAATCCTGTACTGACTTTAACAATATCATTATTATTATTTCTCTAGGAAAGAAGCGGGGACAATATCTGTATAATGAAAGAATGGCGGAGGAAGCAGGAATAACTGTTATGGATGACGTGCAGCCTAGTCCATTGTAAAGATTATGCCATCTGCCAATTCTCCATCGCCAGTTGTGTTGCGAGGCCAGCGACCATCTTGCATTTTCCCAAATCCATCGTTTAGGCCATCGTATTGAAGAAAACAATATATAGATTAAGATTGCTTTCTCTTATCCACAAATTATATAAACGTCTACTTGTCGATCGACAATTTGACGTTAAGAAAATGGACTTATATTCATTTATTCCACTAAAATAACCCTAAAACCAGTGTTTATAATTTATCTTACAGGTATAAAAATATAATTTACAATAATAAATCATAGTCGAGAACGTTAAATTCCTGGCCTTCTTCATCTTTAAAAGTATTTGTAATTAATTAGATAATGGTCGAAAGATCCGAAAATTTAGTAGTAAAGCGTTCGAACAATGCATAGAAGTCAACCGAGATGTACAAACAGGGCCAACAGTTTGATTTAATGTCGAGAGAATTAAGCACCGTGCAACTCGTTGACATCCAACCGGTGGAAGGAACTCGATTAGATGTGTATCGCAATTATGTGGACCTAATTGCTAAAGACAGTGGACCAGAAAACCTTTGTAGAAGTCACAGACAAAAAGATATAATTTTCCACAACGTTGCATAATCAGGTAAATTTTCTTCCAACGTATTTTTGGATACGTTTATTGAATTTATCCTGGAACAAAATATAAAATACCATTTTACCTATAAGGTAACACTCGTTAATAACGTGACCAGCAGGGACCCGTGCCCTCTCCTACCCTTACGAATAAATTAATTAAAGAAAAAAAAAACAAGATTTAACTTTGTATAAACAATATATAAGGCTTTACTCTTCATCCACAGCCCTATTAGAGACATGGGGGGTAGAAACAGGTTTGCATCCTAATTACACTATTACCTGGAGTGTTAGAAACATAGAAACAATATTAAACACTCTTAACAACACTTACGGATTTTAAATATTCGTAATGTATTATTTCAACCAATCGTCGTCGAGATAAACTAAAGTTTATCTCGACGACGATTGGTTGAAACAACACAAACCGACATTTTATTATTTCTAGCAGCTGACGTAATTTTTCTTCTAGATAAAAATCTAAGAAACTTTCTAATTTAGTTGCATTTAATTTCTAAAAGACTGGATTAATAATATTATTATTATTTTAAGCTGAAGGCATAATTCATTTCTAATTTAATGTTTAATAAATTAATGTTTAATTACATTGTACATATGAATTCCATTTATAAAATTGAATTTTCGACATAAAGTATTAAATAAATCTGTAATTGCCAACTATAGATACGGAGGGCCAACTCTTATTATGGCTAGAGGCTATGACACCTTTGGTAATTCACCAATATCTCTGCGAAATTCATTAATCAATGTATTTGATATTATTTACTCACTTTACCTGTCATCAGACCAGATGAATTAATAACATTTTTGTATTGTTGTAATCAATTTTTAAATAAATAAGAGCCGCCATTTTCTCTTGTATCTTTTATTTTTCTTACTTTAACCCCGATTGAACAATAATGATTATCCGAAGAATTACCAAACTCGTTTGCATATAAACGTAAATGCAAACTCCTTAATGATATATGCTTTACGTCTAACGTTAGCTGTGTTTAATTAAGCATTGAATACATTTAAACCATTCTCTAATGCTCATTGATGTGCGGGGTAACTGGCGTTATCCATAGTTAAACTTATAATATGAATGCCTTTTTACTCTATCAATCAATACAGTTGAATCTAACTAATTGTAGGGTTCGACGGGGGGGGGAAGAGTACATTCAAACGTATTTGATACGGAAGCCGATCCCCCCAGTGGTATTTAGTGAATGCTAATTGGTTGGTTGCAATCGTAACTCGATCCGTGTACCGTTTTCGGTGCTAGTTTCGGCCACAGGAATGCATCAGCACACTCGTTAGACTCGGAATTCAATCGATCGAATAAGATGCGTGCAACGTAATTTTATTACCGAACGATCGAAAGTTTTTTTTTTTTTTTTTTTTTTTTTTCTTAAACGTTCCCATAGGTACGCCGAAGGCAATAAAATAATTTTTATCGACTCTCGGTTATCTACACCGCACCTTCGATTAAACGCCTCCGAGTTATAAATTATCTATAACAACGCGAATAAAAAAAAAATTAATCTAGAATCAATTCGATATTTAAAATGGCGGATTAAATCTATGTGACGTGTGATTGATCCGACCACCAGAGGGCCAGATGTAAAAATGGCGCATAAAACGTAATTATTGTATTTTGAAATCAGTCGATGGCCCCCTAGTGATCGGAGAAAAGTTACAATTTTTTAATCGATTATTTTGGGATTAATTGTTACATTATTAATAATTTTATTATTATTATTATTATAGTTGAAATATTATATAGTTTCTTCTTCTATAGGGTAAATTTCTTGATTCGGGAATTTTTAATTTGAGTGAAGCTAAAGAGCGTGTCGATAAAACGATTTAGGGTAGTGGCCTAACCAAGTATTATCAATTTTGTATTTGAAAAGTCGTAATGACGTCTGTTGTTAGTCGGCCGCGGATGAGAAATATCCGCAATTCGTCACCCGATAAACAGTTTATCTAGCGAAGAAAGAAGCGGTTTGGTTCTCCGACTCGGCGGGTAACTCGAGAATGATTTATCGCGCGCCAAAATCGATAATTGTTAGACGAGACAACGGCCATTCGCCTCCTCCGTTTCCCTGGGATAACGAGAGATTGTCGTTACCATCCGGTAAACGAAGGGATGCAGCAGGAGCAGGTTGCAGTTCGGAACCACTAATTCTTCCCATCCTCTCGAGAGCGATCATTCCAATATCTTTTCTCTCGCAGGCCAGTCGACAGATGCTACAATTTGTACCCCACGGAAGCATAATTGGTGGTTGGTTTATTTATGAAAATGAAGAAACTCTTGGATCTTTTTAAAAAAGGTGTGGGAAATGCGTAAGGTATTTGAGGTGTGTTGCGTGAAGAGCGTGGTACACTGACTCGCGACTTCGTGGGAAGTTGTAGTAGGTGGCGAATGAGCAAAGAAAAGCATCGACGTGCTAAGAATGTGCCAGAAATGACCATATTCCTTCTTTATCGTGGTAGACACGTCGTTAATTGTAGGTAGAAGCGTGCGTGAGGAGATTGCGTGCTTCAGACGTTCGATATTAACTACAACAAATGTGTTTCGTTCCGTCGCTTTGTATCTTTGTCGGTGGGAAGTTATTTCGAGTTGGACTTTTCTTCTCATTCCCAAACATAGATTAAAGCAGGGCGGGCCGACCAGCCGAAAATATTTAAGACGAATTGAAAGAAGAAAAGTTTAGTGTCAACAAGAGTGTTATTCAATCTTGAAAACCGTAATGACCATTTATTTTTAAGAGTATTATTGCCCAATTATTAAAATCCACATATAATTGTTTAAGAGCGAGTTAGAAATAATAGAAAAGTATGGTACAAGTTATGGAATCTTCCTGAAGCACCTAGTCTAACATTATCATCTCTTCCATAATCCAAAAATTAGGAGGACCTTATTAAAATACAAGATGTTGGCTGATGGAATAAGACAATGCAACATATTAGAAAGCCATCCAAAAGGATGCCATACGAGAATCTTTCAAGGAGGTGCAATACGAGACCACTTTCTATGCGAAACTGACTTATATTTAGGCGTTAGACACGCGAAAAAATTCCTAAAAACTGCACGTGGGCGGCTTGTTGATGACACGCGAATCCACGACTAGTGTTCAGTGGTGTTATCCACTCGAGCGCCGGTGAAATGCAAGATGAGAATGAACTTGTTAGCTGTCATTTCAACCCGTGGAGTCATTTCTAGCTTGACGTCAAGCTACAAATTAATTCAGAAGGAAAGAATGATCGAGTGTGAGCGCTTTGCAACACGTTGCAGTATCCTTTACATCCGAGAATGAAGCTGGAAAAAGTTCACATCCATAAGAAACTAGTCGTAATATAAATGCAGATTTATTCTTGTTTCATTTGTTGATGTTAGCAAGGGAGAAAGGGATATTCCCGAAACAGGAATTGAAGGAAATTGGATGTCGTTTGGGAGTTTTCCAATGTAGATGGTCGGGTTTTGTAGGGAAGATGCACTCAAAATTGCTTCGTTGTTTACTACCTATCGACTTAGAGATCGGAGTGACGGAGAAAAGCATAAAATATCGGTAACCGATAGGAGTTTGTCTTCTTCTTACTACTGTGACAGGATCTTTAGGGAAAATCCGGAAGGAGAAATCAGTCCGGGGAGAGATGGAAGCGAGAAAATGGGATTGCGTTAGAAAGGTGGGAAGAGGAATTACGAAATGCAGTTAGAGAAAAGTCGTATATCTTAAGGCGAGCTGAAATTACGGATCGAATCCGATCGAGGATGAAAAGAAAATATTCTATAAATATGAAAAGACGGAGGAGAAAAGTCTTCCCTCCGCCAAAAGGAAAAATCTCCATTAACCGAATTTTCGATACCTTTATCGAATGGCGAAAATGGCGCATTTATTTTTCTTATTCCTCGTTATCGTTAAGTTCTGTTACGGTCCGTGAATATTTTAAAATATTTTCTCCCGCCTTGCAGCGATTTCCGACTACCAGAAATCCCCCAAAAAATTTTCAATTGTTGCTCTTCTTTCTTCATCTCCGTCTTGATTCCATCCACAGTTTGATCAGAAATCTTACGAGCAAAATTCGACACTTTTGAATATTCCAAGTTCGATTTATCGATTGCTCCTAGCGCGAGATGGTTTGGGCCATTTTCGAACCCGTTTTCTACCTTGAAGACCTACCTTTTCACTTTGTAGTCCAAGAAAACAAGAAGCCAGTACTTGTTTTAGTATTGTTATTTTATATTTCTATGAATTTCTACTGTTTCAGGTCTCAAAAGATTTTAGAATTTACCCGATTTTCATTGAAATAACGTGAAGATGATTGTTTATGGAAGGGGATGGAAACTGTAAAAGAGGGCCAAAAATAGATTCCGAAAGACAGGAAAATAAAGAAATTAGAAAAGAAGAATTTGGATTTCAAACAAATTTGATAGAAGGATCAAAGGAAAGAGATTTAGAGAAAGAGAAAGAGTAATTCCTTTTGGTATGTAAGAAAAATTTGACTAAAAGTTTGAAGTATCCTCAGGGAGGAGGTGGGATGCTAATGGCCAGAATCTTCTCCAAACGACGTATGAAGGTAGACGAATCTGTTTAAACGTGCGCCAATTTATTTTGAAAGGGCGAACGAACACAAAAATAACTTTCTCGGGTCGCTCTGTGAAGCAGAAACAAAATGCTGTCGACGACATAAAGAGTTTGAAATATGGCGTCGTGTGGAGCAACATCGTTAATTTTAACGAAAAGTAATAAGAAAATTATAGTTTTAAAGACGTAAAACTTTAGAAAATTTCGATTAAATTTCGTTTGTTCTTTTTCTCTTTTACTCATTTTTACCATCGACGAGTCGTATTCTCCAGTTTCTATAGAAACTAGGAAAATAATTCACTGCAATAACAAACAATATCAACTACACGCGGAATGATTGTTTACAGTATTCATACGATCCGAGAAGTGGAAGTCAGTATAATTTAGATATTAAATTAGTTTGACAAGTGAGCGATTGCAGCACACGCAAGCAGATTAACACCCCGAATTTTGCGGGAGTTAATTTAATCTAAATCGACTTTTCGTGGTGCAGAGGAGGATTTTAATGGCATCAACAGTTTTAATCGCATTGTTTTAGGAGGGGTCGTGCCAAAACATTCTAAACTTTTGTTTCACAGTAAGGCCTTTAGAATCAATTCATCAATCTTTAGGGAACGACTTTACTTCGGAAACACCCTCAGAAGGGGGTGTAACTCTCACCCCTAAATTTCTCCCTGTTAGAATTGTAAAGATTTAGTTTCTAAGATAGTTATTAGACCTTAAAGTAAGGGATAGAATGGTTTATTAAGAAATTAGACTAGTTGTTTGCTCATAAGGAGTGGGGTTTAGGAAATTATTATACCTCGAACTTGTTCCCTCCTGTAAGAAGTAAACTGGAAATCTAGTTGCAGCAAAGGTGCGTGCGCATGTGTTGTAGAGGTGGAAGTGGAGAAGCCGCTGTATCTGGCGAGGGAGGATCGAAGTAGCTTTCGTCTGTGTGTGTGTGAGAGAGAGAGAACACAAAAGAAAAGAGAAAAATACGATACTTGTCTCGAAAATAAATTAGAAAAGACAATAATTTTTTATATTGTTTATCTGTTCTGTAAGGGAGAGATCGATGAAAGACTTCTTGTGACGGGTGCCACCTTAGACAAACGTATAGATCGACTAAAAAATCGGTGCGTTGTCTTACCTTTGCCAGTTTCTAACTTACTTTTCGTACACGAAATTATCGAAAATACTCGTATGTAATACGCAACATGTCTATTTTTCAATATAAAATAATATAACGTAATTGAGAATTGCCTACCTAAAAATCGCTGATTGAGTTGTTTGCTCTCTTACTTCTTCCTCTCTCACCTCTCTCTTTATGTAATTTTGCGAGTGAGATGCCCTTCGTATATAAACAAGCAATAAACTTATAGTTTAAAATATTGTTTACACACGTGAAAGTTCCTTTTCACATCCCATATTCTTCATATTCTCCTGCTAAATCGTATAATCGAAACGTGTGATACTTGTTCAAAAATCGATATGGTTGTATCAGATTACTCGTATACAGATCCAGAATAAATTAATATCAATCTCGATAAAAATCACAGCATCATCATCCGGTAAAGCTAACGACATTTAAATTAGCTTCGGATTAAGATTCTTGTTGCTTATGTTATAACGAGGGAATCGTTTAGGATCGCATCTTTTAACGAGTAGACCGCGATCTCCGAATCTTCAAGAGAGAGAGAGTTTCTAGAGTTACACACTTCTCCACTTGTTAAAGTTATTTTAGGACAGATGTTACTTTCCTCAAGCATCCATCTTCTTATTCCCTTAACTAATGTTAGTTTAATAATTAAATTAATTTAAACAGACAATCTCTTAATTAATTTCCAAGGTTTTGATAATATTCCTTAAACATTTCATGCGCTAAATCGGGGGGAAAAATCTATTATGTAAACTACCGTCTCGCCTGTATAACACAAATAGCTCCTGCATCCCTTTTATGCAAATAGGCCACGTGACTAGAACTAAACGTCCTTTGTATCCCGGACAGTGTAGGAGGAGAGATTAATGGCATTCCTATGCAATGTATATAAGTCGAGTGTTTTCGTTTGGAAGTGTCTTTGTTTCGCCAATTCGATCAATTGTAAAAACGTCACACCATTTTTAAGAGTATCGATTAAAACACACGTGACTCCGTGACTAGTGTTAAATATGTAATAATAATTTTCGACGTATCTATTAAGGAATAATTACAGAATTAGTTTCGTCCAGCGAGCGTTATCGTCCTCCTTTGTAATCAAAGGAGATAATTAGGCTCATTATTCCTCCCCACATTTATACCCCAAACACGGAAAACATGCTGTAAAAAATCGAATTAATTACCTTATTTTATTATTATCAAATTATTATTTTTTTTTCTGCGTTAAATGGAGTTTAATTTTATATAATAAATCTTCGAAAATACTGTAGAGATGTTTGTTTTCTTGTTTCTTATCCTCTGAAAGAGACAAGAGAGATACATTCTTGCTTAAATTAGAAAAATTTCGGGGGTAGGAAGACCTAGATCCGTGATATAAGCATAGTAAGGATCGTTAAAACGGGGTTAAAAGTACATGTGTATAGTTAGGCAATGATCTATAGAAACTATCCGCTGTATTTAGATGGCATTTGTATTCATAAAGTGTTACAAAGTAGAACGAACACCTACTGAAAAGTACCGTTTATGGGGGGGGGAAACGAGAAAGAGCACGAGCGAATAAAAGATCCAATAACAGATGTTAAAGTTCGAGGTGTTAGCTGTGATTGTTTACCGAGCCAACAACAAACGAAAAGTAATGGAGATATATTACAATAGTCGAATTCGACTGATTGATGATAATGATGATGATGATGGCGTTAACGTGTGCATTTACAAATGGTTCTAAATGAATTACTTCAGTTATTATTCCGAGTTCCAGATGTTACTCTCGTACACCATTTTAGTGTCGCCCGTTCGACTTAGGAAAGAGAAATATACCTAAATAAGACCCCAACAAATCGCAGATGACATCGATTTTTCCAATTTAAAATACCGAAAATCTTGTCCTCCCTCGACGAGAAATGCCAATCTGTGCTTATGTATATATATATAAAAAGAATCGGTAGTTATTATTTCGCGTGTTTGCACATAAAATCTCGTTGGTCCACTACATTAGGCGCATTAACCTATTTTGGAACAATTTAAAAGAGTCCGTTTTAACTTTCGCCTGTTCGAAATTGCGCATTTTACTCGTAGTCTGATACAAACTGCCTCTTTTCTACTGGCAACAATCCAACTCCACACTTTGGGATTTTGGCTCCGAATGCGACTTTTTCTCTCCATTATATATTACGACTCCTGTTCGGGGCTGCAGTTGCGGTATTCATTAACCTGTACTGCATTATTAACTAGGAAGAACAAGGGATGTAAATCTCTCTACACGAAGAAGAATCGAAATCCTACTTTAAAAAGAAGAAAAAAAAAAAAAAAATGGCGAAGTTATTCGAGATTTTAAACACGTTTCATTTCTTTCGGATAATGTATAAGAGCCACACTTTTGCGGGCGATTAGACGAGAGAAAAGACAAGCAGGCGACTAGAATAGAGAAAAGAAAAATCTGTCTTGGAGTGAGCGAGAGAGAGGAGGAAAATGCCACGTTGCCACGTTAAAATGCATGATAACTGCAATATCCGACGTGGCACAAGTATGAGAGTTTGTCAAGCCACATAAGTAAAAATATCTATAAATAATAGTTTATATATTATTAAAATATGTGACTAAATCTTTAGCAAGACTTATCTAGTTCGATATAAACAATACATCTAAACACTAACCGAAGACGACAGAAATAAAAAAAAAATATATATATATATATACACGTATACATTTTCGAATTTTTAATATAAAAAAAAAAATTTAAAATTCACCAGAGGGCACTCGACGGGTAGAGGGAGTTAAAATAACATTTACGCTAGGGGGCGCAAAATTAAATTTACGCTAGAAGGCGTAAATGTCCTCTAGCGCCCTCTAGCGTCCTAGACACCGAGCGAGCGCCCTCAAGCGTCGTCGGGACCGAAGCGAGTGGAATTTTTTCATATATTTTTTTCTTTTTTTTTCTTTTTTTTTTTTGGCAGGGAAAGGGTTGCTAGAATTGCTCTTACCGTCCGAACATCGGATGCAACGGAGTAAACAATAAAATGTCGCGAGGATGAAAAAAAAAACTGGAAAATCTTATAAAACTGAAAAGTGAGTTGCGGTTTCTAAACATAAGACAGGAGTATATAAAGCTGGAGATTGAGGAAAGTGTAGAAGGTGGGATGCGGTGATAAAGAGGAGGTTGAAATAAAATGAAGGCCGCTCACAATCTGTACTAACTTGTTGAATTTTTTAGTGGGACGTAAATTAAATTCGTCCTCCCTCCTTAACAATCTAGGTCTATCTTTTTTTTTTTTATGCTCCAGATCGATCGAAAGAGCTGTTGGTAGTTGTAAGCCGTCTGTCAAATTTAAACTCACTCCTTGTAAAGTGTCTGAAAAAACTAAAAGAATATTAAATATATACTGTATATATATATATTTATCGTGTATTGTCAGACAATCAAATTATGGCGTTAAAATTATTATTATTATTTTTTTTAAGATAACACGCGAAGAAATCCTCGTAAAGATGAGGAGGAGGAAAAAGAAGAAGAAGATGAAGAAGAAGATGCTTTCAGCGTTACTAATGGAAATTTAAGAATTCGGAATGATTTTATAAACTGGTTTAGAAAAGGATATATATATACATTATTTAGGGGGTTAAAGAAATTGATTCTGCGATTGACTCTAGGATAAACATGATTGATACTTTCTTCCTTTTTCCATTTTTGATTAATTTTCTCTATTAATGTTTTTCTATAGTTTGATGAATGCTTTAGATGCTTGGTATTGGCGGGTGTGATGTCATAGAGGATGCTGAAGATACGTAAAGGTTATCTTGATGAAAATAATAGGTTAAGTTTTCGCTTTGGAGAATTTGCTGCTAATGAAGTAGAAGTAATTCTGTCGACACTTTTTCTTTGTGTAATTACGGTGTATAAGAAATCATCTCTGCAATTTATATCCAATAATTAAAAGTCGTTAAAATTACAAACTAACTTTCTAAATTATTATTATTATTATTATTTTAAGCTGAAGGCATAATTCATTTCTAATTTAATGTTTAATAAATTAATGTTTAATTACATTGTACATATGAATTCCATTTATAAAATTGAATTTTCGACATAAAGTATTAAATAAATCTGTAATTGCCAACTATAGATACGGAGGGCCAACTCTTATTATGGCTAGAGGCTATGACACCTTTGGTAATTCACCAATATCTCTGCGAAATTCATTAATCAATGTATTTGATATTATTTACTCACTTTACCTGTCATCAGACCAGATGAATTAATAACATTTTTGTATTGTTGTAATCAATTTTTAAATAAATAAGAGCCGCCATTTTCTCTTGTATCTTTTATTTTTCTTACTTTAACCCCGATTGAACAATAATGATTATCCGAAGAATTACCAAACTCGTTTGCATATAAACGTAAATGCAAACTCCTTAATGATATATGCTTTACGTCTAACGTTAGCTGTGTTTAATTAAGCATTGAATACATTTAAACCATTCTCTAATGCTCATTGATGTGCGGGGTAACTGGCGTTATCCATAGTTAAACTTATAATATGAATGCCTTTTTACTCTATCAATCAATACAGTTGAATCTAACTAATTGTAGGGTTCGACGGGGGGGGGAAGAGTACATTCAAACGTATTTGATACGGAAGCCGATCCCCCCAGTGGTATTTAGTGAATGCTAATTGGTTGGTTGCAATCGTAACTCGATCCGTGTACCGTTTTCGGTGCTAGTTTCGGCCACAGGAATGCATCAGCACACTCGTTAGACTCGGAATTCAATCGATCGAATAAGATGCGTGCAACGTAATTTTATTACCGAACGATCGAAAGTTTTTTCTTTTTTTTTTTTTTTTTTTCTTAAACGTTCCCATAGGTACGCCGAAGGCAATAAAATAATTTTTATCGACTCTCGGTTATCTACACCGCACCTTCGATTAAACGCCTCCGAGTTATAAATTATCTATAACAACGCGAATAAAAAAAAATTAATCTAGAATCAATTCGATATTTAAAATGGCGGATTAAATCTATGTGACGTGTGATTGATCCGACCACCAGAGGGCCAGATGTAAAAATGGCGCATAAAACGTAATTATTGTATTTTGAAATCAGTCGATGGCCCCCTAGTGATCGGANTCCAAGAAAGTTGAGATGTTGAGGAGAAATTCTTCGTTTTACTCCGTAACAGAGAGATTACAAGAATTTAGTATTACCTCAGGCTCTATTTTTTCCCCCTTATTAAATGATGCAAATAATAAAAATGGCGATAAGATGTCATAGATAAACTAAAAAGTGACGAAAATTTGACCGAATACCTTTTTATAGATAAACTTTTGAGCATCATACACACGATTTTCTGTGTTTTGAATACATTTTTCTACATTGGTAAAGGTTATTTTAATGTAATAATTTAAAATTTGGAAAATTTGGAGTTGATGAAACCTCCTACAATCATTAATTATTTCCATAAAAAATACGTATTCACAGCTAAAAAATCAATTTTATTCGAGAAAACACGTCTCAAGAGGTGGAAAAAAATTTAAAAAAAACTTCTAAGCAATAAAAATTCAAAGAAATTTTAGCTGGAAATTAACGAAATTTCCAGCATCATCTGCCTTATCTAGTGTTAAGAAAGAAGAACGAATTATCAATAAAAGTTAGATATAGACATTAGTTTTAGAAAGAAATCGGGTGAAACCATCTTTCTCGACATCATAAACTTATAATCAACACTTGGCTTCCTGCTACCAAACTAATTAGAGAAGCTCTAATCCGAGACTACAGAAAGGTTTTCCAATAAAAATCCTCTGATCCATCCAGTTAAATGCACAATCAAGAGAAACAACCTCATTTTTTTCCATCAACTTTCATAGTTTTTCCATTAATTGCTTCTCCTTTTCTTTACCCCTAAAAAAAAATAACCGCACGATAACCTCTAAAAAATTTATTAATTTTTTGATCTTTTCTTTCATCGACAAAGGAGATAAGAAGTGAATTGGTCTCTAACAGGAAATTAATTCCCACAGCGAAATTAATAAATCGGATTATGGTAATTTGAATACGTAAAAAAGGAAAAAAAACGGGTTTTTCCTACCTTTAAGTGAAGTGTCTATCGATATTTTCAGTTTTCTCTCGTCAAAAATACCCAACATCTCGGATGTGAGACGTCTGATAACGTGTTTTTTGATCTCGAAAGACAAAAATGTCGATAAAATATTTTTAACACTATTTTAAAATTAGAGATCGATAGTCTCTCTCTGTTTTCTATTCCGTTTGCAAGTTGTAACTCGCCCTAATCTTTCAGATTCTCTTCTCATTGGGCTGAAATTTTCAAACTGCAGAACAATACAGACCCACCTTCTACTGTCGTCTGTCTATTTGTCTGTTTGTCCTTCGTTAATCTCGAAAAAAGGAGGTAAATAAATGACCGGTATGACTCAATTGTTATTCAGGAGAAGTATGATATACAGGGGCAAGACGATATTAAAATCGAGAGCATATGTGGAAAGCTTAGATAGAGACACCGATTGTACTATACGAGCTGTATACTATAATAATTTCTGGACCGGAAATCACGTGGTTTCCATTCAAAATTTTTTCGAAAATGGAGTTAGATAGCTGACTGGCACGACTCTCCTGTTATCGGGAGAAGTATGATTTACAGGGGCAAGACACTACTAAAATCGAGAGCAGATATGGTAAGCTGAGGGGGGGTCCTAACTATATAGGAACTTCCGGTTTGAACCGGAAGTCACGTGATATTCTAAAATTAAAAGATGATTAAAAGTTGCAGCGACGTCACAATAAATAATTGCTTATTTTTTTTAAAAAGAAGTTTTCATTATTATTGATGGTTCTCTTTCCTAATTCACTTGTTATCATTTCTTCTTACTCGTGGCTAACTTTGTTGAACTGTAACTGCTGGCATCTCTCGTTTTATGATCTTGTTTTATTGCATCTTTCTATCTTCTGGTTGGCTTTTTCTCTTCTCTTTCTTTCGCAGTCAGTTCTGTAGGGTATTTTAAAAATTCTTTTTGCATTTACCTTTTTCTCCACAGTTTCTAGATTATACGTTGTTTGTATTGCCAATTATAATATCAATACTGGAATATACTCTTATTTTAATATTATTTTCATTTTTACTTGGATTGTTATCGAAGAATTTATTAATGAGAAGTTTATTTGTTACAATGAGATGCTTTCAGAGGCTTGGAAGGGATATGATATATTGTATATCCGTTAGAGATATACAAGATATCATATGACGTATATTTTCAATTGAAGGAAATAGAGATAGTAAGAGTAAGTAGTAAGTAAGTTAGTAAGATAGTAAATAAGGTAGTAAGTAAGGTAGTAAGATAGTAATTAAGGTAGTAAGTAAGGTAGTAAGATAGTAATTAAGGTAGTAAGTAAAGTAGTAAGACAGTAATTAAGGTAGTAATTAAGTTAGTAAGATAGTAATTAAGGTAGTAAGTAAGGTAGTAAGATAGTAATTAAGCTAGTAAGGTAGTAAGATAGTAATTACGGTAGTAAGTAAGATAGTAAGATAGTAATTAAGGTAGTAAGTAAGGTAGTAAGCAAGAAGTAGTGAAGAAAGAGGTAATAAACTTTACTAAAAATGTAACTTGTTAAGTGTGAATTTAAAACATTACATACGTTTAGAACAGTAAATACATTTTTGAAAAGCTGACTTAAAAATTAATCCAACATCCGACTCTTCATCAATTTATCATTCAATCTATTCATCACAATTACATAATTTTTTCTATTTTTACGTGTTAAAATTGTTCAAAATTGAATTATAATTTTGATTTTTATTACTAATATAAAAAAACAGATGTTTTCTTAAGATTTGTCGTCTTTGACGTCAGAATTTGAATATTCATCTTAAAAACACTTCAAGACGTATATGATTCTATAAGTCATCGGTTCTATTCTTGAATGTTTACAGGATATCAAACAGTTGCTACTGAAGAAAAGCTGAAAGTATCACACAGTTGGGTTCGAGAAACATTAACTAGAGATCATTTTCGTCACTTGATACATTTCCACACGTCAAATTCTTTCGGTCTCTACAATAAATTTGGATTTAGGCCATCGATGTTTTTATAGAGTCATCTATCGACTTCTCGGAAGATTTCTTAGATACGTCTTTTAAAAAATCACTCCCTGTTTTTTCCTAAATATCCACACTATCTTCCTCTTTATCTAGGATACCTCCTGAAAAATTTTCTAGAACCAAAGAACTTAATTTAATTCTAAACTTCTTCCAATCTTTCTTGACCTTTCCTTAGACATTTTGGCATCTGTAAAATAGCTTAAAATAAATACGATAATGTGCTGACAGATGCTAAAGATGCTAATGATCTTATAACGTCTCCTTACACTTAAAGGAAGGAGTAAAGATGATTATCCCTTTTAGATCGATAAGTAATGTTTGAAAGGAATGTCGTATTTAATTCAATTGTATCTAATGTCGTATCTGGTTTTGGGGGTCAGATAAATGCTGAAGCCAATTAACCTTTTCGAATAACGTGTATTGACCCACAGCACAACTATCTCATTCTTCATCTAACAGTTGTTGCGTTGAGATTTTTCTAGTTCCACAGAAATTTATACGAATTTCGTAAGAGAGAACGTACAGAACTGTAAATAAAAATTTGATTTTAATTCTCCTGCTCGGTGAAATATTTAACATATTGAATATTTGTTAAATGTGCTGTAAATTCAACATTTAAATACGTGGCTGAGAGTGATCAAGTTACATATATTTTATTTCTTTTTTTTATTATTAAATATAATAAAATATTTTATTACTAGTCTTATATATATATTATTCACAGTATAAATAGTAGTAGTTCCGTCTGGAATATCAAATAAATTTGCGTGTAAGGAGAGAAATTTGAGTTAAAAGTATATATACAGTCAAATCCCTATAACACTGTTGATTATTCCGTTTTATATGAATTCCATGTTGTACGAGTCACTTAGATTTTACATATACGTGTGCCGGGCTGTGAACCGCTCACGTATTTGTAAAATTTAAGTGATTCGTACAACATGGAATTCATATAAAACGGAATAATCAACAGTGTTATGGGGGGATCGACTGTATTTAAATTAAATTATACAATGATAAAAGATAAATCCGAAGAGTTGCATCATTCTTGAAAGATAATTTACGGAAAAATACTTAAATTATATAGATATTTTTTCATAAAAAGTAAAGAATAATTATCAACACATCTATATTTAACATAATAATGAATATAAGTGATGATAAAGATGTTGTAATTTCATAATTCATGATTTATATATTTCATTGTAAAAAATTCTAGAGACCTTATAACTATAAGTAATTAGATATTAAAAGAAAATCTTGCCTACA
>NW_019385838.1:134983-155009 GCF_000671375.1 Centruroides sculpturatus | reverse complement strand
TGTTTTAATAAAACTGCTCTAAATATCAAATCAACACGATTAATCAAACACCTAATACTTGGTTCTGTAAACAATGATTTACCAATTGTAGAGATCTTGTGCATTTTTGCATTTTAAAGAAGTATATGATTGTAGTACTTTAAAGAACATATCAATACATTTAATTTGTAAAAAAAAAGCTGATGAGGTACTTAATGTCTGAAATACATACTTTTTTGAGAAAATAAACTGATTTTCTAGGGCTGATCCTGAGATTAAAACAGAATATAGAATGGCTATCAAATTTATCAGTATCAAAAACGTTTGTTTTCAGAAATATACCAAAAGTATACTGATCACAAAAAGGTCACTGGAAGGATGTCACAACCACATAATTCATAAGAAATGATTCAAAAAAGAACTAGTGATTACTGTGTAGAGAGACTGAAACATTTGTTTGCAAGAAATAAGTATAGTATATAATTCAAAAGCTGTTATCAGATAGTGCTTTTCCATTTGGATCTTGGAAGTGCAGTTGTTTTTTGGTTCATAAAATCGTTGGAATGCTCAGTTACCCTCTACTCCCCTGAATTGACTATCAGATTTTCTGAAAAATGAACTGTAATTAAAAGAATGTTGATTTGATAGTATTTGATATTTTGACAGACAAATCAATAATAATTATGCAGATGAATTTTCCAAATTTTTTCAAAGCTTGTATGAATAATAAGTGTGTATTCAATTCTTTAGGGATGACTTTGAAGGAAACAAATATTTTCTTTTTGTATTTTTTATTATTTGAATTTAATAATAATTTTTTATTTTATTGGATAAAATTATTTACAATGTAAGATTACTATAATTGTTGTTGCTGGTGCAGGGTATGGTAGCAAGGTAAAGAAAGGAACTACTTGGTTGATATAGAGTTTAATGTATAGTACACACAGTAGAGGTACAAAAGCACACGTGTGTCTACATAGGACAGGGTCTTATACATGGAAAGATTTAAGTGCCACCTGGAATGTCCCCTAGGAGAGTGCCACAATACTCTTACCAACACTTCTCATTCCAGTGGGTGCTTGGGTCAAGAGGAGTTGTGAATGATTTGTATTTTTTTATTGAGAAATTCCAGGATTTCCTCGGCCTATTTGGATTCCAGTTTTTCCCTCCTTTTTTCATTGAAAGAATTCACTCCATTGTTGGACATTTTAGTTCTGCATTCTGTAAATGTGGCTCTTTGGTTTAGTATTACAGATTTGATTTGGTCACTACCATGTTGAAAAGTTTGCAAGGTCTACTTTTAAGCCAGTTAAGCAATCAAGGTCTACTTTTTGATTTGACATGGACAATCTGGACCCTTCCTTAATTCGCTATCCTTATGGACTTCATTTTTGTTGTTTTCTTGGCTGGTTTGACTGAAGTTGTCTTCTCCTTGTTCATTGATTAGGGGTGGAGGTTTGGTTACCTGAGTGATCACTTCGTGACAATTAGCTTCCTTGTCTAGTGAAGATGATTCTCTGGAGATGAATTCTTCGAAATTTTCATTGGAGGTTTTCAGTCCAAGGAATTTGACATCTTGGGTTGCGACAACCTTTTTCTGAGTTTGCATCCAAATTCTATAGTCTTTGGATTGTTTGGAATAGTCAATGAATATTCCTTCAAAGTGAGGATCAAATTCACTGATGGTTGGGTTTTATGGAGTCCTACCAAAGGTTCAAAAGTGAGAAATTTTGCAATCTCTACCATTTACAATTGTATAAGGTATATCATTGTCTAGGGCTCTAGAAGGACAGCAATTCAAGATAAAATTTGCAGTGTGGATGGTTTCAGCCCAGAAGCAAGCTTTGAGTCTAGACTGAATCAACATTGTGCCATTTCAACCCATGTTCGATTTTTTTCTTTTAGCCACTGTTAGGTTGTGGGGTATGGGGGATGGTTAAGTTGTTTTATTTCACATTCTTTCAAGTAGTTGTAAAATTATTTATTACAATACTCAGTTCAATTGTTAAATTGAAGACATTTGATTTTTCTGCTAAGATTCTTTACTTGTCTTTAGATGAGTAAAGAATCTTAGTATATAGCATTGCTTTTGTTGAAGAGAAAATGTACTTCACACCATCAAGTTCAGTCATCTATGAAGACAGCAAAGGATCTAGTGCCCAAATATCGATTGAATTCAAGTTGGGTCACAGACTATTTCAAGCATATTGGAAGTTTGTTGGTTGACTGCTAAGGAAAATGGATTTTGCACCAGTTTTGTTCTGAGGCATGTCCCACATGGCAATTGATTATTGCCATGTGAGACATGCCTTGGAAGAAATGGGATTTGAATTCCAAGACGTGACAAGATTACCTTTAGGCTCTTTTGGTTAATATCACCTAGGCATTCATGCCAATCCATTAGGATGGACTTAGATTGAGTGATAGCAGCAACTGGACTCCATTTATGAATGTTGTAGACTTTGTTCACTCAATCAGCTATAGCCATGTAGGATGATATGCCACTGTTGCGACACCATTTGTTCCCTTTGGTGAATTTTCATTGGTTTTCTAAGCCAGCTTTTCCAGTTTTTGCTTTTTAACTTGAAAGATTAAATTAACTGTCTCACCATGGAAACATTCTTCAAAAGTTTGACCAGAACTCTCACTACTCTTGGAGGTTTATATCACCATTCAGAAGACTTGTGATTTTAACGACCACGGTATTCACATTTTGATTCACTTGGATTTGTTTTCTCAAATTTGCCTAGAATTTTGCCTTTTGGATTCCTTCAGCCATCTTTGCCCTTGAATTTTTTCTTCTTTTTGGCATACATTGCACTAGGTACTGAATTTGTCTTCTTGCTTTTTTGCAATTCGTGCTCTTCAAGGATCTTTACCTTAAAAGCATTTGGATTTGGCAAATTGTCATATGACTCAATTGCACAACGAAAGTTTTCATAGGCTGGCAGAAGGCTATATAACATCATTATGGTGAGATCATCATTAATACCAACATTTAGATCTTGAAGCTTATCGACAGCATCACGGAATTTGTTTAAATGGTTTCTGGTATCATCATATTCATTCATCTTATGCAGCATGAGCTGTTTGAGGAGTGTGGCCTTGTGCACTGGACTTTGGACTAGTAAATGGATTTCAGTTTGTTCCAATTTCCAGAAGCAGTCTTACAACTCTTGATCTGTTTTAGCTCACTAAAACTGATTGAGAGAATTAAGTTAGCTTGGGCTTTGGAATCATCATCCCATGTAGCTGTTTTGTCTTCATCATAGGTGGGTTGTGGGTAGGTGTCACTCACTTATTTTCATGTTCCGTTTTTAATTAGGCTAGCTCGTGCTTGGATTTTCCACATATCATACTTATCCTTCTTTAAAGGTTCAATGTTAATTGTGGTCACCATTATTGAATACTGTATGGTGATTGAATGATATGAATCACAACTGTTGCAGCTGAAAAGTCATTGCATCTTATAAATTCTGTTTAGTTACAGTATCTGTGTACTAATATGTGCCCACTAATAATAACTTTTATACTGTCTTTGTTCTATAACTTTGCAAACTAGACTGGAAGTTGAATTTCCAATATGTTGTAACTTTTTGTTGATTTGAAATTCAGATTTTTCGGCTTTTATTTGACCATGTTCTTAAAATTTGACAAATCTTTGTCTATAACAGTATCCTTGATCATCCAAATTTCAATCAGTTGATTAATATAATTTCAGATGAAGCTATCAATGATGGAAGTTTGTGATCATGTCGCATACATCTTTGTTCTTCAAGGTGGCTTTCGGGAGACGATAATTTTAGCTCTGATTATCCAATTGGCGTGAAATTTAGAGGAAAAAAAGATTCGTATTTTTGCTCTCTGCTCTGTTGAAGTTTCATAGCAATTGGATTAGCAAAGTGTGAGAAATGGTCCCCAAAAACAAATCATAACATGTTGCAGTTCTGACCATGCTTTTTCCTTGGGAATTTTTCTATTATTTATTTTCAGTTGGCATCTGCTGGGCCCATAATTTATATCTGATGCAGTGTATGGTAGCGAGTTAAAGAAAGGAACTGATTAGTTTAATGTACAGTACACACAGTAGAGGTACAAAAGCACGTGTCTCCATAGGACAGGGCTGTCTTATATATGGAAAGATTTATGCGCCACCTGGAATGTCCCTAGGAGAGTTTCATAATACTCTTGCCAGCAATAATTTATGTAGAATTTTTTCTAATGGTAAATAATTTCTTTTTTTAAATGTTTAGTGTACATTTGTCATCAATCTGTATTTATCATTTATTTTAAAATCAAAATATTTAAAGTTAACTATATCAGTTATCAATGTATAAGTAAATCATAATTTCTGCTTCTTTTCTATCTTATAATATAATTAGAGTTTTTATTTAATCCTTATTTGGATAAGGTGAATCTATTGACAACATATTAATCTTCATATTTCTTTTTTTAATTTAAAGTTACCAATTTCTGCTTTATGTATTTGTCAATTTATATTTATAAAACTTTATTCTAAAATAATAATGCATTTTTGTGTACATTGATCTAAAATTTAAATTAAAATACTTAAATCTTCAAACAGATAATGTAAGTTCGATAGACTCACTGAATCAGATGTACAGTAATACCTCGACTTACGTGAACCCGGAGTTACGCAATTTTCAAATCTCATTGATTCATCTTTTGTTTGAGCGCCACACAACTCTTGATTACTCACTCTCCCCACATTATTGTTCAACTTACATGTTCAGGCATGTCGTGCGGAATTGACGCATAGCTACAATTTAATTTGTGTTTGTCTGGGTAGAATCATGCAGGAACACAATTTCCGGTTTTTTTTTTTTTATTGGTAACAGTCGCCATTACAAAAAGACAGTTGAGAAAGCGACCGTTGGAGTTTGAATGCATATCCGCTGATTGGTCGTCAGACCGTCCACCACCTACTGACCTCCTATAAAGCTACGACCATTGGGAATCGCTGATTGGTCGACTGAGATTGATCGAGAATCGCTGATTTTATGAAGCCTTGTACATGAAAATAACTATGGTTTACAATTTCAATAATATAATTTGTTATATATATGTATTATCTAAGATTTTATTAAACATTTTTTTCTTTAGTCTCCGGCCCCAATTAAAAATAATTTGTATGTATTTATATGCGAAATTATACCCCAACTTACATGAATTTGACTTACGCGGTTATCGCTAGGTCCCACCTATCGTGTAAATTCGGGATATTACTGTATATTTTTCTTGTTTAGACAAGCAAAAAGCATTGTGCATACTCCAATTGTTGTTTAGAGGTACTACTTCTTACTGTTAGTGAATTACTAAAGTTTTAAGTTACTTGCTGCAAAATTATGCAAGTATTTGCAGCAAGTAACTTGAAACATATTTTGTTTGAGATAACATCTACCTCAGAATGTTTTTACTTTGTGTTTTGTCTAATTAAGAACTTCAGGAAATTATACATAACCTCATTGGTGATGAACTGTGACTACATTTGACAACATTGAGGGGGAAAATTATGCGGAGTCTGACACAAATTGGAGTTATTAGATGTTCTAGATAACTTTTGAATTTTAAAAGGATGATCAAGATTTCGGTACAGTGGTAGGCCCATGTGGTCTTCCATTCCAACTATTCAAAAGAAATCTCAGTTACGTAATATTATAAAAAGTGCTTTACGCATACTGGTTAGTCATTCTTTAACCTGGAAAATAGTTAACATACTTGACAGTTTTCACTTATTTGTAACTTCTGATATACTTCTACAAATTGTTTAATTTACAAACCAGAAAACTATATGAGTATACAGTAACTATTATCTGAGATACCAATGAAAACCATCCGATAATACAAATCCAACTATTTTTGGATTACTTCTTACTGCAAGACGTCTGAAACTCAATAACACAAGTTACGAAATTTTGTGGAATTTTCTTTACAGTTCTCCTATTTCAGAGCTACTATGGGACACTGATTATTCAAGAGTCTTTTGTGGTGCATTGGATTTGATGATAAAGTATGAGATCAGAGCACCATAAGAAAGACAAGTTAGTTCCAATATGCTCTTCCAGTGGAGAAAAACCACAAAAGAAAAAATGATATATAAAAATAAGTTCAAATAAAATCTGTTGGTATAACGTAATTGTAAGGATTAATAAAACAGACATGGTATTTGAACTACATTATTAGTACAAAACAATAACACAAAAGAAAAATGTATATAACTCTGAAGAATTAACACTGAATCCACTGGACTCACCTTACCCATTTGTGTTATAAAAGTAGCTTATCCAGATGAAGGTTAAATAAACTGATAGAAGATTGAATCATGATATTAATTTTTAATAAAAAGTATATAAAGAATATGACAAAACATTTTCAAAGTCATGCTTTTAAGTTAAATCATTATCATTTGGATTCTAAATATTATTTATCATTTTACATGTATTGTTATTAATAAGTAAACTTAAATAATATGATAAATTTTAAATAGTTGTGTAGCATTTAATTTTCAATCATTACAGTTTTTTTATTTTTTTTCTGTTCTTTGGATACTAAGACCACCTTTTTATGAAACCATTTATGGTTTGCCCAGGCCCATAATGGGGCATCTAATGGTAAGGGATGGAGCCCAATGTATCTGGGATGGATATTTCTGGAAAAAAAAATTTCTGAAGTTTTTTAATCTGATCTGATTTGTTTCTTGGTTCTCTAGATCNGTAGGCAGGCCCAGGACCCTATAATGCTGTTAAGATGGCCCTAGTGTAATTTTGGCCAAAATTACACTAGGGCCATCTTACATAATGTAAGACGGCCCTATAATTACATTATGTAGTGTAGTGATACTTTACATCAGTAATGCAAGTGTTGATGAGTTTTTAATTATTATTTTGAATGTAATTAAGAACAAAAATTAATAATAAATTTACCATTCCTAACTGAATACAATTTTGCTACGACAGTTTTCTTTTTTGACTCTTTCCGCCCTGTGGGCACTAAGAGGGCCTCATTTTGCAATCTCATTATGGGTTCGGCCAGGCCCACAATGGGGCTGCCGGGTGGTGAGGGACGGGGCCCGACATATCCGAACGGACCACCCCCAAAAGATTCCTGGGGATTTTTCGACCCGTTTGGATTCGAACCCGGGTCCCCCAGAGCGGTAGGCTGCCACCTTGACCGCTCGACCGCTCGGCCGCAAAAGCTACGACAGATTCATATTAGAATATAAAATTAACAATTATTCCTTCTATAAATAGAAATTTTATTTATTCTAGAATATGGAGAAAGAAGTAAAAATTTATATATATGTATCAATGAGAAGAAAGTTTACAAATTGTTTCAATCGCGCCACGTGGTTTACTCATGAGAATTTATTAATCCAGGTGGCGCCACGTGTTGTTTGTATTTGTCGGTGTTTTTGAAATGGATTAATATTTTAAATTAATGTTTGATATTATATAAAAGAAAATAGATAAAATTTATCGATGCAGCTTGTCTGATTAACTGTTTTTGAGTATAATGACACTAACTGCAGGTAAGAAGGAAATTTTTTTTTTCCTTTTAATATTCTGTAATTTGACATTACAAACATCAAAATTCTACAAAACAAAAATCAATTTGTTTATTGAAAATATACAAAAATTCAAAATTACCAAATTAAATATGAAATTTTACTATAAATATTAATCATATAATTTAAATAAAATGATAAAGTATTTTATCACAATAATAACTTATAATGTTGGCTTTTCCTACTAGACAGAGTACTAGTACAGTGGAACCTCGGTTAACGAACTTAATTCGTTCCACGACTCTGTTCATTAATGGAATTGTTCGTTAACCGAAGCAATTTTTCCCATAGAAATTAATTCAAATACAATTTATCCGTTCTATCCTCCGAAATTTTTGTAATTTTATTTGTAAAATGGGTTTTCATTGATGAAAATGTAGGAAAATGTAGTATCTATCATTACAGCAACAAACATGTAAACTTTATTTAATAAAATAGCACTGTACATACCTTCATTTGTTGTAGTTGGTGGCAGAGGAGTGATGTACAGAGCTTAATGCTTAGAAGGGGAATCCCTTCCAAAAAAATAATGGTTAGAACTTCATCCGGAGATTCTTCTAGTCGAGGTCTCTTTTGGTGAGGAATAAGAAATTGATCTAAAGTTGATTGTCTTACTCTTTTAATCAAAATTTTTCTCAAATGCGATAGTGCATTGTCGTTCATATCACATTGTCATTTTCTATGCCCATTATCACTTTTCTCTTTGTTGTGTGCCATACTGATTAAATATATAAATCACAAAACTGAAAAAATAAGTTTAGCTCAAACACTTGGAAAAGCAATGCTTAACTCGCACATGGCTAACAGCAACTAAAATTTGACACAAAAAACTGTTATGTTTGTTATCCAAATTTTGTCTGTTATCCGAGACAAAACTTTTGCAAAATAAAAGTTTGTTAACCGATTTGGTTGTTAACCAGGGCATTTGTTAACCGAGTTTCCACTGTAGTTAAAAATTGGTAAGGTGTGAACTCTGAATGAGGGATTTGTCACCTCTGCTAGAGTTATGGACTCCTCTGTATGAGTAAAAAAGTCAATGGAGCCATACTGTACATGTGACCCTTCAGAAGATATTCACCTCCATAGATCAGTTTTTACTATTACCGGTACTACTGCCTATTTTCAACATTCTGCATGTGTACTTTATGTGCTCTGGTACTCACACCTTGGCACCCATGCAGGGTGATCCCTCTCACTTCCTAAAACTATATAACATTGAGTATTCCACGAACAGTCAAGTGAGCTACTCAAAGTCAGTGTAGCCATGTGGCTAAATAGTTAAATATGATAGTACGATGTAACTCCCAAATGTGTGATATAGAACTAGGCTGATTTCAAGGGGAGCTGTATCTTAAAAAGGGTCACATTTATGGTTCGTTAGGATTATTTTGCTCCTATGAGTATGGTCTATGGCTCTGATAAGTTCCCAATCATCTCATTCCAAGGTATAAAAAAAATTAGAATACAAAGTAATAGTACATTCTACTATACTAGAGTGACTAGATGTCTCTGATTTTGCCTGTTTTTAACATCTGATTGTAGAATCAATCTTTGAATAAAGTAATTTTATTAACATGCCATTATATCATCATCAATTTGTAGATAAATAAATAAATAAATAAAAATTTGTCAGTTTTGTTTACACGTTTTTCGGGCCGCATTGGAACTTGCCTTGGGCCGCATGCGGCCCGCGGGCTGGACACCCCTGCATTAAATGTTCCCTTTTTTATTGCTTTTAACTGACTAACCCAGCATAATTCTGGGAACTTTCTGGGAACCTACCTACCTTGTATGTGAGACTAGTGATATGAAAAAAATTCAGATGGAAGAATTCACTCAACACAATTAACTTTATAGAAAGATGTTTGTTAACAGCAGGAATCTATTACATTATATTAAGAGACCAATTTACATTTATGTGTGCATTTTACTTCTGAGAGAGTTACAATTTGCATGAGTCAAGTCACAATACTTGTTAAACTTAATTGTACTTATCACACTGATAAAATCATAACAAACATTTCAGACAATAAAACTTAGTTCTTGATATAGTAGAGTATTTGATGATTAAAATTCTTGTATACTGGCACAATGAAGTGACCTTCTTTATCAACATTTGGCAAGTTTTCAATCTTTATTTAGTTAGAATGCCGTGCTACACATTTGCGTTTTGGGTATTCTCCCCTCTTCAGCTAACTCACCCCAATACAGACACCCAACTAGTACATCGCAGAACTTTAGACGACTTAAAGGTTTACCTGACGACTACCGTAAATGCCGTCTTTTTACACTTTTTTACAATGACACAATTGGTTTTCTTAATTTTTAACACGCAGACAAAGTAATTGATAAATAGTACTAATTAAAACTGTTACATAAAATCATGCCCTTCGTCTTAGTTCTTCCAAGCGCATCCTGTAGGCCATCTTTCCAACACTTGTGTTGGAAAGATGGCATGTGTAACGAAAATGCGAAACGCAAATGTGTAGCACGGCGTTCTAACTAAATAAAGATTGAAAACTTGCCAACTAGTTGGGTGTCTGTATCGGATTGAGTTAGCTGAAGAGGGGAGAATACCTGAAACGCAACACTTGTGTTGGAAAGATGTTGGAAAGTGTGATTTTGGAAGGGCATGATTTTATGTAACAGTTTTAATTAGTACTATATCAATTACTTTGTCTGCGTGTTAAAAATTAAGAAAACCGATTGTGTCATTGTAAAAAAGTGTAAAAAGACGGCATTTATGGTAGTCGTCAGGTAAACCTTTAGGTCGTCTAAAGTTCTGCTATGTACTAGTTGGGTGTCTGTATTGGAGTGAGTTAGCTGAAGAGGGGAGAATACCCAAAACGCAAATGTGTAGTACGGCATTCTAACTAAATAAAGATTGAAAACTTGCCAAGTGTTGATAAAGAAGGTCACTTCATTGTGCCAGTATACAAACATAAATAACAACACGGTTTCGATAACAACAACAACGATTAAAATTCTGTTAGTGCTAGACTCTCTTGAGGATGGATTGAAAGAGTCAAAAAGGAAGATCTACACAATTTAAAAAAACAGGCTGGTTTCATTGGATTGACACCTAATGAAACCAGCCAAAATTCTTAGATTCTTCCACAATATTCTTAGATGACATTGGCATATTAAGGGATTTAACTCATTACTATAATAGGGTTTAACTCACCCAGTGCAAATAATCTGATAACCATGATTTTTTTCTTTTTGTGGGTTATCAGATTCTTGCACTAGGCAACAGAATTGTAATTTAATTTTGCAATTTGTTTTATAATTTTGTTTGTTTTTAACAGAAAAGGAAGATGTTAAAATGTTGAATGTTCATGGAATCTTTTGAAAATTTTCTAAATAATATTGCCAAATAATCAATAAATTAAAATAATCTTTTTTTATTATACAAAGTTGTTAATATGTTTTAACCTCTTATTAATATTTATATTCCTTAATATAATAATAGCTTTCTTCACTACCGTATCAAATATTTCTAGTTTGTGGAAGTTGGTACTATTCAGCATTTGCCTTAGTTGAATTTCTGCTTATTATATTTAAAGGTTAGAAATAATTTCACATATTAATTTTAATAATGCATAATTTGTGACTTTTTGAACTTCATTAAAGGTGTCGTCTTTCCATATCCTAAAGGATACTTGGTATCAGAAATTGTTCTGTTGTTTCTAACTGCCATCTTAGAATATTGCAGGTTATTCCTAGGTAAGTTTTCATTTTCTAGTTATTTTAAAATATATAATTTAATAAATAATTCTAGTAAGAAATCAAATAATCAACAGTATAACTACATAAGAATGAAAGAATTTGCATTTTATCTAATAGTGTGTCAACAAGCAATCACTATTGTCCCTGTTGTTATTATAAGGGCAATTATATATTCTTTACTTGATGTATTTTTATCAGAGTTTGTTATAACAAAATGTTTTATAGTTACACATATTTGCATTTTCTTAATGAAAAAAAGTTCAGTAAGAAAAGTTATGTATTTTAACAATGAATTGAATGCAATATTTTTATGATTTTTAACTTCTTTACAAAAGATCTGATATTTGCTTAATTATAAATGAATTTCAATATTCTGAAAATGTTTCTGAATAAAATTATAGTCAACTTGCCATACTTTTTGCTTACAAGTTGCACTGTTGTATTGGACACATCATGGGTTTTCCCAAAAAACACAATAACTATCATTGCAGTAATCTGATGTCCCCAAAAAATGCATCCTATAAGGTGAAAATACAGTAATTAGTTTTTATTTTACCCTTAATTATTTTCTCATACTTTATTTTTTAGGAAAAATATTTTCTATATTATCTTTTTATAAAAACAAAAAATTCTTTATTTTAGGCAAAAAAGGAAATCTGACAGAAACATCATATCCTGTCATCTTATCCATTCTACTTACAGTTCCTGCCATACTTGGAGTGGTACATTTTTTAGAATGGCAAACTTATGTACTGAAATTGGATGTTATTCTCTGTGCCATCCAGCTAACAATCCATAGCTTTCAAACACTGTTTGCACTGTTTGTGATTATTAGATTTATGAGGTAATTCTTATCAACATATTTCTAAAATTGTAGTAGTAAGTAAAATGTACTTTTCAATTTAGGTCTACTCAAGTTACATAATGAAAAATCCTCAGGAAAAACCATTTTCTTGTCATCTGCATATCACATGGTAATTTAAAAAAAAGCAACCTCTGTAAATAGGCATTTGTAATGTATGGAAACGAAACTGTTGTACATAATTTTCATTTATGAAACATTAAAATGATGCAATAAACTATTTGTTAATTACAATTTTGAATCATTTTTTACCCGATCCTAGAATGAGAAATTTATTTTCAAAGTTGGATACACTAACTTTCCACAAATTACTATTCTGAGTTACAGTAGAGCGTCGTTTATCCAAAAGTTGGTTATCCGAAAGAATTCCAGTTGGCAAATTTAAATTTTTGCTAGGGCTGTGGCGCTGCAATCTTTGGGTATATCTTGGGCTACTCCAATATTATTTTGTTGGTGTGTTTTAGCTGACAGCATTGGCACTTTTGTGTGATGTTTATCTGAAAAGTGTGTGGTGCTGAATCAAACGTTTTTGATACTAGATGAACTTTTAAAGTATAATTTTTTTGTTTTTATATTTTTCAATATATTTATTTTGTTTGTAAAAAATAAGGAAATAATTTTTAACGATACAATAGCCACGATTATTTTAAAAAGTTTACATTAGGCTTAACATCGATGAAAATTCAACGTAAAGCGACACGCAACGGAAAAAAATTTCAACACAGGATAGGTTAATATATTTTTTCGTACATAATCGGTTATCCGAAAAATAAGTTATCCGAACAACCCCAGTCCCCAATTAATTCGGATAAACGATGCTCTACTGTAATTGTAACAAATTTCCTTATTCAATTCATTTAGTATCAATATACTATTAAACCTGATGATAGAACTAAATGTTTTACTTATTGTACTTGATAGAAAGCAATTATGTTATAATTCAAAAAAGAAATTTGAATGCATATGATTGTTATATACAGTCAATAATCAGATATAAATATTTCTCTTATATAAACCTACAAAATGATGTAATGGAAGTTATTTCAGTTTAGTATCTGCATTTTGATACTGCATATGTAAAGAAGAAAGAACACCATATAATTTGCTAGTCCGCTTTATTTACAATATCCATACATACTGTAACAATAACCGTTTATTTCTGTACAAGATACCCTTTTATCAATTATAAATAAAATGATAATAGTTTCATATAGTGCATGATTTTATACATCGAATTTTGATTTTCAAAAACTGATATGTTACATGGAAATCAATAACACCACATTATTATTTACATCTATAATTAAACTGAATCATTTGTGGAACTAATAGTATTTTGTAAACTAATAACATTATTTAGTTATTTAGTCAACTATACAGCTTTCTTTTTGTAAATATGAATAATAAAAATATCCAGATACGCACAGTCCAAGTACCCATGTGACAATTGAGCAGATGCAAACCTTGCAATCTGAAAATATCAAAGTTATCTATTCCAAAATTTCGTTAAATTGGCTTTACCAAACCATTCAAAGTTTTAAATGGACAATATTGGCTGGAAAGCCCAGAATATTTAAAATATAATTTATATTTTAAACAGCAAGAAGCACATTTAATTCTTATGCACTTATTGATAAGCAACACACATATATCTTATGTTTAACTTTCATATTGGAAAGCTGACAATTTGTACTCAAGAAACAATTATTACATTCTTCACTTGACATACCATTCTATTTGGTGATATTATTATATGGAAAGAATATTTGTTTATGGCTGAAAAATCACCACTTTAAAAAGCATTCATACAAAAGAATCTTAGCAAATAATTATAGTTATTTTTTTATAATTACTGCATATTTAGTGCATTAGTAAAAAAGTTATCTAGAACAATAACTGTTTCACTGCTTGAAAATTCATTTAAAATAAAGGAAAATATATTAGTATGCCACAATTTAACATTGAAATTTATAGCCCCAACAAGAAAACTACAGAAATTAATTTCTGGTTAACATTTAGACTACAGAAAAAGTTTATTAATCCTATTGGCTTCAATAAATTCAATAATTGGTGTTTGACTATTTGGGATTGATAAGATAAATTTCAGACTGACAAACATAAATTACTATACTACTTTATATCATTTAAATATATAGATATATGTATATTAGTAATGAATCTTCTTATTTAAAAATGGACAACTTGGCACGGGTAATAGATTCAATACATGCTTAATTTAATCACTAAAACTACTGACATCTGAGTCATCATTTTCTTCATCTTGAACTATGGGTTTGGACGAAGATTCTGCATTGGGATCACTGTAAGTTATAATAATTCAAAATATTTACCAAGTTTAAATGATAAATTATTTCAAAATATCTTTATACAGGTAATATCTTAATTATGCAAAAGTGAATTTCCTCAAGTTCACAAATTAAACCATCGGCATATGTTTGGTGATTAGCTATATTACATCGGGTTTAGCGATGATTAAACCATCAATTTCATTTTTTTTAAGAAACAATTTTTTAATTTATGATATATGTTTAGAAAGATTCTTCAATGCTAATTAGGATATTATCTGTACCAGAAAATAGTCTCTCTTCAAGAAACTTACTCCAGAATATTTGGATCAACACCCTCTGTGATCATCTTTTGTTTCACTGCACCAACTGGTACCCCCTAAAAAAGATAAAAAGTTAATAAAAAATAAATTTTAAACAAATTAAATCAAATGTTAAATATTCCTACAAGATTTATCATCTTGAAATATTTAGAATATCTTGGATCCTGTGAAATAGTCATCTTTGGTTTTTCTGGCTCAATTGGATTTGAACTTTGTTCGTTGGAAGGAATTTGTTCAGTTGTGGCCGGTTGAGAAGGTTCTTCAATTGTTTGTTTCTCAGGTAATGGCTGTTGTACAGACTGGGCAGTGACATCATCTAATCCAGGAATTGATGCTAGCTACAAGTCCAACTTTTAAACAACATGTACTTCTTAAAATAAATCTGACTTTAACTTATCTATTATTATCCAAAAACATTTACCTTTGCTTCAAGTATACACATCGATGCCTCTAATCGTTGTATGCGAATGAGCAAATTTTCAAGTTTCTCATCACACACTGCTGCAAAATGGTTAAGGAAAGATGTGGTGCGAATCAGAAAATGATTCAGGAAAGCAAGTGTTCTTTTTTGATGAATTGGATCAACCTATAAAATAAATCTTTGATTTATCCATTGTAAAAATCAAATTAAAAAATTTTAATTGTAAATAATTATCAATCATAATTTACTCAAACTATTTATAACCTTCTAAAATTTCTGATAAGATTTGCAAAAGTATACTCATAAATAATTCTAATGTATTGCAGTGAGCCAAAAGTTGAGTGTATTTGCCAATAATTTCAGGAAAGCATGAGTACAATTATAAGTAATTGCCACTAGCATTTAAACAACTGTCCTCCTTAAGAATTAGTTTATGGATACTTGTAATGAAAAAATACTTGATTGTTCTTAAAAGACTATCTCTTGATGATGCATATCAAATCATCATCTGATGTAAAGTGCTTCAGAGATTCAAAGACAAGGCAGTCCTAGAGTGACACAACAGGAGAATAAGGTGAATGCTAGACCACCTACCTTATTCCCCTGATATGTCTCACCTTAGCCTTCTCCCAGCCAAATTTCCATAGTTTGTCCTGGATGATAATGCACACCTCCCAGATTACACTGTCATGCATGGGTTGAATTTCCCCAGTCATTTGGACTTTATGGCTGTTCAAATTTGATAGAGAATGACACAATATTGATTTCTATTTATAGATTTTGACTGCTCCACCACTCTTTACAATAAAAAACTGGATCACAGCTCAATCAGTTTTAGATAGGTATGTTATTGCATAGCCATCATTTCCTTCCTTTTTTCCACTTTTAGCCACACTAGTATTTTTATTTACAAAACCAACCAGAACCATCACTTTTATCAATATAAGATTTCTACATTTTTAGATTACAGTATATACTCATCTGAGGCACTAGCTAGAAGTAATAAACTATAAAATGGTTTAAGAGACCAACGCTTTCCTTCGGCCGCATTGTAGAAATTAGAATTGAATTATAGAAATCTACTCTTATACAAATTTTTCAGAAGTTACATGTAATTTAGGATTGAAAGTAAGTTCCATTTTAAATATTGGTATGTTAACAATTCAGTCATATCACATTAAGTTTCTCATCTTAACTGATTATTTTTATGAAAACAAATAATGTTTAATACAGAAGAACAATTTCAGTTAAAATACAAAATATTTTAATAATTCAATAGCCAAAATTTTGCAACTAGTAAATTTTTCAACTGGATTGAAAAATTCAACTGAAAACATATGTTAAATAAATAATACAGTAATTTTCTGCATATAGCATGTAGGTTATTTGTTTTTTAATCTGAAAGCAGGTGCAGACTATCCATTCTAGCAATTTTTACAGGTTTCAAACTAGAAATTATGGTAGTCTAAATTTGATCAATCCAAACAATTGAACATGACTATAAAACATTTTGTTAAATGTTTGTCTATGAGGACAGCTTTTTAATAGGACTGTATTGCACTGGTGTTTTGGTTTTTTAAACCAAGAAAAAAAATTTATTCAGAGGAACAATCAATCTTTATTTTCACCTTGTATTATACCTGTAAACAGATATTTGTATTAAGACTATAAACAAATTTTTGTTAGATTATCTGGATGATTTTATGACTCAAACCTTATATGATCACTTAAATGACATAAAATACTCTTGGAATTCCTAAAGTGCTTTTTTTATGTGTATTTTATTATTTGATTCAAAAACCCAAAAATAAACACACAAGTTTCTTAAATTTAATATATTATCTCAGCTTACACCTATTAATATCTACTTTGTGTGAAATTTGAGAGGAAGGTGTTATTTTTAAGGTCAAGGTAGATGGCCAGTGTAGCCTACTACTGCTACTACTATTACTACTGTCAATAAGTCCTTAATTGTTTTATTGTCTTGCAAATAAAAACTCTTCCTGATTTTAATTAGGAATCTGTCAAATTAGGAAGTTATTATTTTATTGTACTCTGAAGAATGTTTTCTTTAAATTAACATTTAATTAACAACTAGTTCTGTTAAATCTCATTAAACTGCAACTAAAATATAAAATTAATCAGCATAATGGTAACCCCAGGGTTTCTACTATGCTGGACTCCCCCATTTATATGTGACATGCTGGTCATTCCAGGAAAATATATAGGACAAATCAAAACAAATTAAGAGCGATTTTTCCCCAATGAAAATATAGTCTGGATATATAACTGTAAAGAATGATTTTAATGATCTGTCTAAAATACCACAGAAATATGAGGCTTCTTACATATGACAAAATGGAGGATGATCATGATAAGCAGTATGCAGTATTAAAATTCTATTTTCACTTGAAAAAAAAGTAAATAAAAATAATAATAATAATAAATAAACAGCAATGAAAGCTTGAAACATTAAAGCAAGTGTAAAGTGAAGCAGTTCTTCTGTTATCCACAGCAATTTAATGATTCAAGGCAGTCTTCTGAAGACCAGAAATCACCCTTCAGGCAGACAGGTCTATAAACTCCGAATGTTTTGACTAAAGAACTCATTATCACTGCTAGCAATGCCATCAAGAATTTCACCAGGTTATCATTAATGAACTTGTCAATTTGCTGAATGTCTTTCAAGGGAGTATGTCCATACAATTTTGCATAACCATTTGCACATAAAATACATTTATTCTTGATAGGCTCTCTGGCTTCTGATAACTGAATGGACATATAAGTGGATTAGCTGTTACCTGTGACTTCGCCAGCACAGGTAACAGCTAGCAAACACCATTTAATTCAACAACCATAGTAATTGTTATATAACATCTACCGCTAAGAATGATGAGAATTGCTGAGAATCAGACGAGCCATTTACAATTTGACAATTTTCTGGAACGTTTACAATCGTTCTATAATCGAACCAATATGCAATAACAAATTCAAATTGGTTCAAACATATGGTTAAAAAATCAAAATATATAAAAATATTTATAACAATATCTGAAATGTTATCAATTTAATACACCCAAGTACTCAATGAAGACTAAATGTAGTAAAAACAAAAAAATTGCATCTAAAATAGCATAATAGAAGCCGTTCTCCAGGTTAAGCCTTAATGCTCTACTTCTCCCCTGCAGGGGAATTTTGAAACATCCCTTCTTAGTGTGCGTTTTCATGATGTAGCCTAACTGTGTACCAAATTTCACCTCTTTAGGTTCAGCTGTTTGCTCTGGGCAATGATGAATCAATCATTCACTCAGTCAGTCAGAACAAGTAATTTTATATATTTAGATAAAAGTCTGCAAAGACTTTTAATGTCTTGGTTGTTAATCTACGTGTTGCACTTTTGTATCAATTATCACTAGTAATGAAATTTGGCTATAACATTTGGATCCTGAGAGTAAATAGGCCAGCACAGGATGGAAATCATCTCCTACTCCTCCAAAGAAGGTAACTGGCAAGGGAATGGTGATTACCCAAGAACCGGATTTTTAGGTGCTAAAAAGTGCACTTTAGATGGATATTATATGCTATAAAAACCTCAAAATATGCATTTCCTTTTCTACCACATATTTTCCATCACCTCATCATGATTCATGAGTTTTTCATATATATATGTATATATATAAAATCAGTATATATATAATATATATACTGATTTTTTGGCTACTCTGTTTATTCCATGGACTAAACATCACATGCAGAAATTTAGGAAACATTATGCTCAAATTCTGTTCTGTCCTGCTTTGACCATATATGCTGCTTAATCCGAAAACAGCAGAGGCGTAGCTACTGTGGAGCAGTTGGAGCAAACTGCTCCAGGCGCACGAATCACGAGGCGCCAAGTTATAAAGGGGTAACTAAAAACTTGTAAAAACATTTGTAAAAAAATTTTTGGATGTAATAATTAATCAATTAACTATTAGATTTGAATACATTCGACAATTATGTACATTTTCCAAGTGCTTTTCACCTGCATATGTTGTTGCATTATCTGATAAAAATATTCTGGAACAATCAGAATTGTTACACTCGGCATATTCGCCTAGTTTTGGACCTCAACTGCTTTGATTTAAAATGCGTTTTTATAGTCAGGTAAAAGAAATTACTTCTATAAGCGAAGTTGCTAAACTACTTTTATTTCACACCGTAGTCTCAAATAGATTCTCCAACATTATTACAGCATGCCTCATTTTTTAACTTTACAGGCGATGACAAAGAAGTTTTTCAAAACTAAAATTAATCAAAGCTTATAGTTACAATTTTTGTGATAACTCAGGATTTATTTTCTTCATAATTTGAAGTTTAGACTATGTACAAAAAGTCAAAAAACTTTTGAGTCCTTCTTTATCCTTTATACACCACCATAGAAGTAACAGCTTAAAAAAATGCTTTGAAGAACTCTTCTTAAACACTGATAAAAATTGGTAAAAAATTCCACAAGGTTAAAAAAGATCAAGTGTCAGCCTTTCATTGTAGGTTTCTGACACTTTTACAATTAAAAACACAAAGAAATTCTTCACACTATCATTTTTATCCAACTTTTTAAACAGCTTCTAGCCCTCTAGTGGTAGTGTATAAGGGATAAAGATGGACTCAAAAGTTATTTTAGACTTTTTGTACATAGTCCAAACTTCAAATTATGAAGAAAATACATCCTGAGTAATCACAAAGATTGTAACTATCTGCAAATAATGTTAGATACTCGTTACTACCACTAGAGGGCTAGAAGCTGTTTAAAAAGTTGGATAAAAATGATAGTGTGAAGAA
>NW_019385838.1:96459-134828 GCF_000671375.1 Centruroides sculpturatus | reverse complement strand
GCTCGAACTTTGTTAAAACCTTAACTGTATCCCGAACAACAACCGAAGTTGTAGGAGGAAATTCACCTATTTTACTGATCTAGGGATCCTCCTTTTCCAAATTTTAATATCAACTCAAAATAATTTAAAAAGACAAATTACAATAAAACGGTTTATTATCCAACTATCAGAAATTTCACAACATGCCAAGGAAGAGAGGAAGGAGCAATTAAATAATCAAAATTATAAAGAATTTAAAAAAATATATAAAAATGGGGAATATCACACTTCTAGCAATCTCTGCGAGTATGTGGGCTAAATTTAAAGAATCCATGCTTCTCACATGTACAACTGTATGTGGCCAGCTCATGCGTCGGAAAACCTTCTGATTTATTCGTGTACACACCAGATGGGAAAACAGAAAATATCGTGTATCCACAAGCACTCCAATAAATAAATAGAATTGAAACGACACTTTGAAATGTTTTCCCGATGAAAATGAATAATAATATAATAATAATAAGTTTCAATAAAAATGATAAAATGTAAATTTAATTTTATCATAATGAGTTTACTTGAATTTTGTTTCTTCTGAGATTGCAGCAATGCGCGACGGGTAAGCTAGTAGGAGATAAAACTAAGGTTCTATATTATGATCCTTTATCAAAAAGAAAATTGATGGAATGGTGTAGGCCAGATGAAAAGCACACAATGAAGACAAAGGTGACCCAGTCATCAAAGAAGATCATGGCAATGATTTTTTGGGATTTGATAGGAATCCTACTGATTGACTTCAAGAGGAGGAACAACAGTGAATGGGAAATACTATGCTTGTCTGCTGCACAAACTGCATAATGCCATCATGAAAAAAAGGTGTGGAAAACTGAGTAAGGGTGTTTGCCTTTTGCCATTAGTGCACACGGCTGCCATTGCCAATGCTGCTGTGAAGGAGCATGGGTTTAAGGAGCTTGACCATTCACCCTATAGCTTGGACCTGGCACCTGGTAATTATTATCTGTTTCCAAAACTCAAAAAAGATCTTCAAGAGAGAAAATTTAAAGTAATGAAGAGTTGCAAAAGGTGGTTTATGAGCATTTTGCAGACAAAACCTCAAATTCTCAAACTTGGGTAATGAAATGCCCCAAGGGTAATGAAATGCTAATTCCAAGATGTAATAAGTGTATTAAACTGCAAAGAAACTATATTGAAAAATTCATCATTGTTTTAAATCTATAACATCTAAAACATAGTTAGGTTGAAAACTTTGGTGTCTACTTTGTACCAATAAACATAAATATACACCATAGCTGTCATAAGGCCCCTCATTTTGAATGATTCTAGCTTGGTCCCATTTAACAGTCATAGATCCTTGATTTGCAATAGCATATGCCACTAAGGTAGTGCCCAGGTTAATTTTCCAATATCATCCTGGTGTTCTTTTAAATACTGCTACAGGGATCTCAGAGTGACCTCAACATAGCAAAGGTCATGTGTAGACCTCTGGTCTGTTAACAGTATGGTGTAAACCACTGGAACCAGTGTCATGTTGGGAGAATCTTTATCATTTCTTAACATTCTGTAAACAGTGAGATTTCTCTTGTAAGTGATGCTACAACCTGTGGCACTGCCTATCTCCTTAGATCAAGAAACAGCTCTTAATTGATTAGTCAATACTTCCAGTGACAGAGATTAAATAATTATCACATACATTGAACCAAATTTACGGTGTGGTATGATAAACGACGAAAAATAACGAAAAACAAACGTTTTCGGACCCTCCTAACCCCAGCAGAAGATCCGGAGTCTATAGTGTCCCTTTGAGAGACAACAGATTCAATAGGGATTTAGTATATATAGGCTCTACTAAAAGGTCCGTAGGCATCAGAATGCAAGAACATCAGGCAGATATTCGTCATGGGAGAACCAACACGGCCCTCGCAACATACATAACGAACCCGGAAATAGTTGCCGACTTTACTCGGGCCAATCTCCTCCTCGGCGCGCCTCCCAATGATCATCTCAAATGGTTAGAGGCGATGCACATCTTTAAAGCCTCTATCGATACTACGTGCATAAATTTTAAAGAGGAGATGCTTTTGTCGATGGCCTGGCAAGAGTTGATTCACAACACGATTTAGCCGCCCGTTATATCCGAGTAGGCAGGCTCGGCACGCATGCGCGTCGTATAATTTTGAAAGAACGATTCGAACTGAAGATCGTACTTATTTTAACAACATTCGTTATTCGAATTTACGAGCTAAAACTGTAGGAACCTGATGAAGAGCTCAGAAGGGGTTCGAAAATGTTTGTTTTTCGTTATTTTTCGTCGTTTATCGTACCACACCGTAAATTTGGTTCAGTGTATGTGATTATTATTGAGGTGTGGTGAGTAGTTTGTTTTTATAGATTAAATAATTTTTTATAGTCAGTAATGCCATCTGTTGAAACAAGATCATGAATTGTTTTTGCTATAAAAGTTGTTGTTTAAACTGTAAATTTTAATGTGCTTCAGAGAATCATCATTTTAAAAATATTTCTTATAAAAGCTGGAATAGCAAACAATAAATCAAAGTACACCTTTCTTACTTTTTCTGCATTCAATTTAATAAAAGAATAAATGTTTTCAGCCACTTTTAGAGACCTCTAAGCTGGAATAGCAAACAATAAATCAAAGTACACCTTTCTTACTTTTTCTGCATTCAATTTAATAAAAGAATAAATGTTTTCAGCCACTTTTAGAGACCTCTTTTACATACACTTCAGGTTATTTAAGCCATTTGAATGGCCTGAAGCAGGCCTTTCTAATGATGATGGCATCACAGACATTAGCATGTACTAGGGTATATCATTATCTGTTGCATATATGGTAAGGACTGTAGTGTGTTTCTTTTTAATAATCTCATATCTACGTTCAGCTAAACACTTACATAGGGATTGCTTAGTAGATCCTATGTATTCAAGATCTTTATTAAATCTGTCATCTCTTATGAGAAAATTTTGTATACCCCCTGTAACCTATCCTTGTTGACTGCATCTTTTCCATTGCAAAGTAACTTGTAAACCATGGGATTACACCTGTATACCAAACCAGCCTCTCTTTTAGCAGCTACTTCCTTGTATAAAAAGCTCATATCATGGTCAAAATCAACTAGGATGTGCATAGGGTTGTTAGAGTATGTTACATTGTCTATAACAGATGTATTTGTGGTTGGATGAGAAAACTCATGCATTTGTTTGTATAAGCCTTGGCTAAATTGTGAATCAATCCTTTTTTTGTAACCATAAATCATAGCAATTTGTTCTAAATGTTTCAGTTCTTTTAATGTGTTGTCAAAATAAGTGCAGTGCATAAAAGCTCTAATTGTAAGTGCTCTGAAAGCAGCTATTTTATACGTAAACTAGCTGTTATCCACGACTTCGTCTGCGAGGTTTTGCAAGCAAACCCCATTTACATTCAATATTTCAATAACCATAGTAATTATTATATAACACCTACCGCTGAAGAGAATTGCCAAGAATCAAACGAACTATTTTCAATTTGATCAATTTTCTGGAACGTTTACAATCGTTCTATAATCGAACCAATATGCAATAACAAATTCAAATTTAAAATGGTTCGAACATTTTTAAAATCAAAATAGATAAAAATTATTTATAACAATGTCTGAAATGTTATCAATTTAATACACCTAAGTACTCAATGAAGACTAAACGTAGTTGAAAACAAAAAATCGCATCTAAAATAGTACAGTAGAAGCCGTTCTTCCGGTTAAGCCTTAATGCTCTCCCTCACCCCTGCGGGGAAATTTCTAAAAATCCCTTCTTAGTGTGCGTTGCCATGACGTACTCTAACTGTATACCAAATTTCACCTCTTTAGGTCCAGCAGTTTGCTCTGGGCGATGATGAATCAGTGAGTCATTCAGTCAGTCAGGACAAGCAATTTTATATATATATAGATGAGGCTGCAGAATTTACTGGGATAAACAATGATGTGTAACTCAGGTTGCAGTAGATGTTGGTATATATGTGTTTGTTTTTAGATGGATATTAAGATCCAAAAATTGACATTGGGTGTTACTTGCCTGGTCTAACTTGCAGCATATGAATGATAATCCATATGAACTCTGGTGAGTTCATATGGATTATCATTCATATGCTGCAAGCAGTTATTAATTCCAGGCTTGTCCTTTCAGATAATCAACATATCATCTACGCATCTTTTATATGTGGTTATCTTCAAAAGAAATTAACTTTAAAACATTCTTCTCTAAAAGGCATACTACCATTTTGCAAAGGTCACCCAAAAGGTGGCTTTCCAAGGAACTCTTATCTTTTGTACATAAGTGTTGTTAAACCAGAAAAAAGAGGAGTAACACAATAAATGTACCAGTTCTAGGACCTGCTGGTGGTATATAGGATCTCTATACTTCTATAACAACCAATCTTGGAGAACACAGAAGAATGGTTGTAGTTTGATACAAGGGTATAAAGCAGTGTTTCTCAAACTTTCTCAACCTGTAATGAATCATCGCCCCCTTCAATAAAACTGTTATATAGTATCGCCCCATTCACTTCAAAATTCCATGAGCATTGGAATTTTGAAGTGAAGGGGTCTACTACGTAACGGTTACTACTACGTAACATTATACTAGTCACTAGTCTATTCAATGCAGTACAAGGCTAACGCCAAATCTGTACTGCATTGAATAGACTAGTGACTACCGTGTTTCCCCAAAAATAAGACCTCCCCCTGAAAGTAAGACCTAGCGAAGTTTTTTTTTAGTAGTAACGGTCATTGACAGATGGTTGAAAGTGGTCGTTGGCTTTTTGAAAGTACAGCCACTGATTGGTCAGCAGACAATTACGCCACACGGTATGATTTGCATAAGACTATGGCTTGGTAATCACAGATTTGCATAACATTACGGCTGGTGATGGCTAATTGGTCGGCCGGGAATCATGCCACATGACATTTGCATAGTGCTACGGTTCAGTAAGCACTAACTGGTCATCGAGTTCGATGTTGACGCTATAAAAAGGCGACAGTTCGACACACCGGATATACGTCACTCTCGTCTAAGTTCGACTTGGGCATTTTTTTGTTNCCCCCTTCACTTCAAAATTCCAATGCCGAGGGCCAAGGCTAACGTTAAATTCGTACTGCATTGAATAGACTAGTGACTAGTATAATGTTATTTGTTTAATTATTGTACGATATAACAAATAAAATATCTAATTATTCTTAATATAATGTTTTACTATATTGCCCAGAAAATTGTTTTTTGCTCCCCCAAAATATAAATTGTTACTAATCGCCCCCTCAACATGGAAAAACGCCCACATGGGGGCGATGTAGCCCCTGTTGAGAAACACTAGTATAAAGCAACAAAGTCAAAAACCATTATATGAGCATTACTAGTTATATGGATATGTTTGAATGCTTTGACCAGCTCTGTAGACTTACTCACCATGTATTTATAATTTTTTAAATGAATGGCAAGCATATTGTATATTGAATTTTCTAACAAGCAAGTAGAGTATGTATCTTGATTTGTCAACCACAAATCTCAAGTCAAATCCCGGTTTATCTATTTTAACAAAAGCAAACAATCTTGGGGTATCTGGGATGAGACCATAGCCCTGCCAAATTTAATCTATTAGCAAGAGCAGTCTGTGTAAATCTGACAACTCTTGTCTGTAGCTTATCAACACATCCTTCTTCAACTGGATCACTTTCTGTGTCAATGATGTGTTTGTCCATCAGTGTGTTCTGGTATTTCTAAAAAAGCATACTTATAACACAAACATCTGTATGCAGTGTCAAACAATAAAACTACAAAAATGATAGCTTTTTTATAAATTTGAAAAGTTACCTTAATTATCATATTATCAATGCCTTGTAGATATAATGTTGTCAAAGACTCATGAATATCCTTGCCAAAACAAACTGTTGGATTATTAACTGGATTACAATAAGGTTAATTTAATGATTAGATGTAAAGCAATTTGGATACAGGTAGGCAGTTAGATCACAATCTAATTTTATAATTAAAAATGGGATTTATTTAAAATTATTAAATTTATAATTAGATTCCTAAGGCCTCACTTCAGATATCCTCTAGAATACTAATTTTAAAACAGTAAGATTCTAGGAACACAGTTTAAATTCACATTAAAGAATAATTACATTGTGTAAAGTAATCATATAACAAAATAATATTAATACAGTTGAACTTCCAAAAATGGTCATCTCAAAATTGAAGCCATTTTCTCATGAACATTTCTTTTCAAATAAAACACATACAAAATAATTTCCAAACAATCCCTCCTAACAACAGCCGTTCTGTTTGTTTGTTAGTTAACGGCAAAAGATGTCACAATACATTTTGACATCTTTTGCTGTTGTTTTCGTTTTCATATTTTACATTAAGTATTAAATTAATTAAAAAACCTACTAATGTGAGGTGGGAATAAGGACATATCACACCAGTGATAATAAGCACAAACATCCAGATATCAATGGAATACATTTAATAAAACGAGAATGGGTGTACATTAAAATCGATTAAACTAAGAATTAACATGAAATAACCAAAATGCATTTCGGACTATCGAAATAGTACCTCTTCAGTTGGTATACATATATAAAAAAGGTGAGATACTTAGAATTATACAAGAAAAAAGAACCGTTATAAAGGTATGATCATTGAGCAATAAATGGGTGTAGAGGAGACAGGCTTAAGATGGCTTCATTATGTTACCTTCCTCACATCATAAAAACAACTTTAGTTCCCTCTTGAAAAGATAAAGATAATATAAGTTTCAAATTTTGTTACAATTTTTTTTATTTTAAATTTTTATCAAATTTTGCAAATCGGTCAATACTACAGGATGCAATTTTGGAAAGCCATATCTCATGAAAGATTACACTTGGAACAAGAGTTTCTTTTGGTTTTTCTTTATTCATATAAGAATGGTTGTAGGGTTGTACAAATTTACAACAACTCTAGAAGGATACCACTAGGATCTGATCTGACAGAGGATAAGATCTTGTCTAAATGTCAATGACATAACCCATTTTATACAAAATAGACCACTGATCTTTAAAATAACACCTTTAATACCTTAATTCTCCAGTATAAAACAATAATAAAACTGATAAACATTTTTGATCTAATACTAAGATCTTTATCAAGTCAAGATTCTTGGTAGAAAAAGACAGACTATTGATGGCGAATCTTTTTCTAGAAGGTGGATCAAAACTGAATTTAAAATTTACTAACTTCAAATCACATGTCAAATATTTAATGAGTTATTGAAAGCATATCCAAAAATATTTACGAATTTTACTTTAATTTTTTTTAATCTATACTAGAAAGATAACAATAAATTGATTATACAGAAGATAAAAAAAACTAACACAAGTAAAGTGTAACTATATAATACTACACACAACAATTAACACCTCAATACTAATTCCAGCACTCAAAAAATTATGCTGATCTAACGCTTTCGGCCATCTTTTAGAGGCCCTCCTCAGGATGAAACACAACGAAACAGTTCTATCTTTATACAGATTATACAGAACACAAACATTCTGTTTAACAGAAAATCTGCTGCTAGCTTCTTGATAAAAAGTACCGAGTTCAGCATTAAGTATTAACGCTGAACTCAGTGCTTTTTATCAAGAAGCTATACAATTTTGGCGTGAGTTTTATTTATTTATCTATTTCTAATCTGCTGCTATTTATTTGATATAATTTTTCTATCTGAAGTTCATAATTAGTATCCTTTAAGTCTTTTCACGATAGCTTTAAGATCTTGTTTTCACCCTACATATAAAAAATATATTTGATATATTTTAAAATTTTGCTTAATATATAAAAACCTAACACTTTCTAAGCATTCAATATGCATATCTTAAAATTCTGATACAGGTTATACATAGATCATCCATCACTAAAACAGTTATTAGTTTGCTTATTTAGCTTTTATTGACTAAACACACCAATAGTATTTTTTAATCTTACTACCAACAAAACGTTATCGACATCTTATTAACGCGAAACCACACTCGAACAGTACCAAACATTTCCGGTTCAGCAGGATTTTTTAACATAGAAAATCACAGTGTTCCTGCGAATCTTTCTCATTTAGATAGGTTTCTATTTTTGGCAATCCACTTGTAAATGTGATGTTGAATTACCCAATTACCACCCACTTATTTTGTAATTCTAAGCTACAAACTATCCCTACATCACATTTACAAGATTTCACTTACAAGTGTAACTTATAAGAGAAAACCTGACGTTTTCCACCTTCTAACTTAAAGACAGCACGGATGAGGTTTCTATTTTATTACAATTCCATTTTGGACAGGTTTTGGTGTATTTTCATCCACATCGCATTTCATTACTCCTTACCCTCTGTATCTTTACATCCAATCATACGGAATTTTATTAATTTTTTCACAAACATTTTGATAGTTTTGTTATTACCAGAATATATTAACTGGTAAACACTAAAAATTTTTGATTGATTAAATTAATTATATCAATCAATTCACTAATACATAACTTATTCAATGTACTTATCAAGTATTTAATTCCTGATCGAGATAAAGATGTATAAGATGAAGAAGAGATTTATCCTGTGATAACTGACATCGGATGCTGCAACTACGGACAATCCAGCAGAGCTAAGTTGTGTGATTATTTCTATCGATTATCGATTCTAAACTCCCCTTGTCAATATAAATGGAAATAAATTAGCAAATTTTAAATTTTAACCTAGAAAACATAAACAATTAGACCCTTTGACGGTGGGCGTATATCACATTACCTTTGGACATTAATTATACTTCAAAAATATCCAACATACAAGTAATATAACAAATAAACGAAACATTAATCGTAATAATACAAAAATGAGTAATTTTCGAGTATTTTACCTTAGAATAATCGACCCCAACGCCGACGATGGGAAGTCCGTCAGCATCCATCTTGTCTAACCCTAATCTCGTTCAATACGTCAAAATAGCCAGACGACAACTTAATTAAATAAATTACCGAAAATATAAATATACTAAAATTATTTAATTAAATTTTAATACACGAATTAATTATTAAATTTTTAATACTTATATAAAAAAATTAAAAAAAAAGAAGCTATTCTACCAGTGCGGGATTGTTACTAGCCATTAATGGCGGATAGATGGAGGTTTTTCGTCTTTTTAAGACTTTGTTGAAGTGCTTGGCTTTGATAATTGTATTAAGTTTCGGACTGGAGTGAGTGTTTGTTTTTTTTAAATACGTACAAAGCTGACAGTTAATAAAAAGTCGAACCGGTTAATTCGATTTATGTTAACTGACGTAGCGAGTCAATACATTAGAAAAAGTGATATAACTTGTTGTTCGCGTAATTTAACAAAAATGGACTCGTCTCCTTCTCTAGAAACTGTTTGTCAAGCTATTTACGCTCTTTACCATAATCCAGATACTTCGGGTAAAGAAAAAGCTTCAGTTTGGCTTGGAGAATTGCAACGTTCGGTGAGTTCACGTTTTTTCATTCGTTACGGCTTAAACACTATTTAATACTTGATAAAGAATTGTAAGAAAGAAAGGAGAATTTTAATGTTAAAATACACGCAAATACACGTTAAAATATTTTAAATGTACTGTAATATAATAGAATCGAATACAAGGCGATTTATAAAGGAGTTACATTGTGATATGGTTATATTGTTCTTGACACATTGAGCTTATTTATTACCTATTTTGCTGCTGTTAACTTTGTTTCTATACCGTTTCTATGCTTACAGTTTAAGTGATTTTTAAAAATCATGTAATTAATTTAAAAACTTACTTTATATTTGTATGAAATTTGTTATTGCCACTAATGTGTGTTTCAATATGTAACCAGATGGTCTTATAAATATTTGGTGATATGAAATCTAAAAAATATGTTTCATTCAAATTGATAAGTTGATAATTGTCAATATCACATTATTAATGTAGATGTTTTTTTAAATAATGAAAAAATTTTAAATTTTTATATAGGTCTCTGCGTATATAGTAAGCATGAAAATAATGAGATTGAATTAAGATTAAAAATTCCTAAAGTTATATTGCATTTTAAAAGTGCCAGAGAAGCAGTGAAGTGTGTGATCTTCATATTTACACCACCCAAACCAGTCAGCCTTGAGTTGCTTTTAGGATGGCAAATATATTTTGTGTGTTATGTATAATATTGCTACCAGAAATAAAAGAATGATGCTATAATTTAATATCAAAAATTGAAAATGACTATTAAAAAACCCAGTGTATTACAAAAAGCTAGGAAACAGAATGATTTTGAGTCTCAAACATAAAATGTTTCTTTGATGATCAACATATTAATAAGAATAAAGATAATCAATAAATGCACTAAATACTGGAGATAATATTCAAAATACTTAAACAACCAAAAATCCATCTCGTAAAATGACAGCGGAGAAAACAAATATTTTTAATTGTTTTAGCAGTTGTACTCGAGTTAAAGAACTTATTTGGAAATGTATAACAGAATAGAATGTGTGATGAAATGTAGTAATTTAAAATATAAAACATGATTGATTGGCTGTCAGATGTCACATGTTTATATTGGGATGTAAAAGTTAAATAATAAAAAAACAATCTACAGTTCTAAATTGATTAGAGGGAGTTTTTGTTTATTAATAAATATTTGCAGATTGCTAGCAATTGATTTAAATGCAAATACAGGATCAGTAAGATAAATCACATACATCATCTTATTTTGCCAAGGAAAATGTTTAATAATCATGAATGTTTTTGGCTTGCTGTACAAGCCATTCTCAAGCATTATATTACATTCTATCATTAGAATTTAATATTCTAACAGAATTTAGAATAAAATAAATTTAAATATGAATAAAAGAACACAAACAATTTTTTAAAAGATGAATGTTAGACAAAATCAAATCAATTAATAATAAAAGTTGAAACATAAAATATAATTGTGTTAATATATAATGTGAAGCCAAAAATGAAAATGTAATATTGTTTCCTTTGACCAAAGGGCAATCCATAAATTGGTATGTTTTAGTTTTTTCTCCATGATGTATTTCCATGATGATGGCAATCCTTTAGCATCCCTAAGTGCAAAGAAATCTGAAGAAGTATAGCAAAAAAATGCATTGAATCTTTTTCAAAAAAGTGAAAAAAGCATGGTAAAAAATCACACTGTTTATTCTCTGAAACCAGGTAGAGGTCTCAGATGAAGTGAAGCAGTTCTTGAAAAAAAATCCAAACTTCATTCTGAAGAATAGAAATTTGAGGCAAATCATGATCACTGAACTTGAAAGAGGAATTACAGGGCTCAGTGAATTAGAAAAGGACTATTTTAGATAAAATGTGGTCTTCAAAGACCAGATGCACAGTAAAGAAAAAAGCTTTGATATGAGAAAAATAAGATGTGCAAAACAGTGGTTAAAGTGACCTGGTTTTAATAAGAGCTGACAAAAGCAAACACCTTGTTATCATGAACAAACAAGTGTATAATAAAAAATTAGAGGTACATAAAAATTGAATGTGACCAGATCATCGAAAAAATTGTTACAAAAATAGACAATGGTCAAAAAATTGAAAGAAACACGTCTTACTTCCATATTAATTTCCTAAAAAGTTCTCATAATCCCAACTTGCAGATGCCAAGACTGTTTGCTTTTGCAAAAGCACATAAAAATAACAGAGAAATCAAGCCAGTAGTTGAACAGTGTAGAGGACCAATGTACATTTTGGAAAAACAACTACGGTACATAATTTCTTATCAAACCAACTGGAAAACAGCAATTTAGTAGCACAAGACCCACATAAAGTTGTAAAGGAAGTATACAATCTAACAATAACGGATCAAGGGGTTGGAACAGTAATGGACTTCAAGAGCTTATATCCATCCATCAAGATAGAATTGTGCTTTGAAATGCTAATGGAATTCATGTTTTTATTGAAACCTGAAGCAGCTGCTCATCTAAATGAATTAAGAAAACTGGTGAATCTGGTTTGTTACCAGTTATTCTTTAGCTTCAACAGTCTGGTGTACAGACAGAAAAGCAGTCCCCATGAAGAGCTTGGTTTCAGGTGTTCTGTGTAAATTGGTCTTATGTAAGTTTGAGAAAAATATTCTTACTTCCTTCATGAGTGATATCATTTTATACAAAAGACATGTTGATGGTGATTTTTATAATTTGGAGAAGTAAACAGCAGGATAAAACAATTTTTGAACACTGTTAACATTAATGATGGTTTGAGCCTCAAATTGGAGCAATAAAATACTCTTCTTGAACATTCATATCACATTTAAGAACAGAAGTTTACAAAAAGTTTACATTAAACCAATACATGACCCACATATATATATATATATAATCTGCACACATGAAGTTTTGCACTATATATATATTGCAAAACTTCATGTGTGCAGATCAATGGCACATGACGGGATATATATATATATCCCGTCATGTGCCATTGATCTGTACACATATGAAGTTTTGACCATTTGATTACTGATCAGAAGAGCTTTTTAATATTCTTCTAGCATTAGTGACAGAATGAAAGAGCTGAACAGAATTAAAAATGTTGCTGTATCTTGAACCATAAATTTGTGCACAGAAAATTTATGTGAAGTTTGTTTTATGAGTTTTGTATTATAAAAAGAAATTTTAAAAAGGTTGATGTCTGTAAAAGTTGTTTGATAATGAATATTTCCTAAATATAATTACTACTGGAAATGAACATTACTGCTTTCTATAATACTAGTAGCCTGGGACGCCCCCTAGTGGGCGTTATTTACATATTTCCATGAGGCACGGTTCCTTTGACTTTTTTGTTAAGATATAAGCCCCTGAAATAATAAATTCCTATTACAAATATACTGAATTATTTATATTGTTATATTGACCAAATAATAATTTATGNCCTTCCTTAATTCGCTATCCTTATGGACTTCTTAAATAAGAATTAAAATTGTTAATTTGAATGTTTGAAATATGACACACGATAGGGGCGCCTCTAGTGTCTGTTATCAAACGGTTACGGGACAGACGGACACCCATTGAATGGGTTATGTATATAGATGCTTCTTGTTTAGCCTTGGCATATACTTATAAGCACTATATTGGCCTTCTTTATTCCTAGACTTATTACACTGTCACTGGACACAAGATCAGCCTTAGAAAATCAATTTATTTTCCCAAAAAAGTATGCATTTGAGACTTTAAGTACCTTGCAGGGTTTTTTTTATAATTTCAATGTATTGATATGTTCTTTAAAGTAATATAATCATACACTTCTTTAAAATGCACAACAAAATCTCTACAATTGGTAAATCATCATTGTTTACAGAACCAAGCTTTAGGTGTTTGATTAATTGTATTGATTTGATATTTAGAGCAGTATAATTAAAACAAACAGTACATAATATTAAAAGCTGGTCAACTGTTATACGTAATAAAAGACACTATTAAAATCATAAAATAATAAAATGATTCACAGTACATTTAGCAATTACCACCATTTTTCCCTTTATTTATATATCTCCTGCACCTCCTTTTGTCAAATATGCATACCATGATTCATGCAATTTTTAGCTAGAATTATTATTCGTGATTTTTTTCTTAGTATGGGCATTTAGAAAAAATAAAACAATTTTCTTTTATATGTATTTGATTCTTTTTTAAGTATTTTAAATGTGCCCTTTATTATTTGACAACCTTATTTGTTACAGTGGATTGCTGCAGCTGAATTATTATTATTGTGCTTAATGGCAGATATATGTTCTTTGAAACAAACCTTTAATTCTCTACCAGTTTCCCCTATGTGAAATCTAAGTATGGTACAACTGCCTAGATTGTGATGACAAGTACCTGAGATGTGCATTTATTTTTCTATTTATTATTTTGTTTGGGTACCAAAATTATACCATATTTATTTTTTAATCTTTCAAAAATATTCATTTCATAACTGATTTTAAAAAAATTATAAGATTGTTGTCAATTAGTTGTTTGGATTATTAATAGAAAAGAAAACAAACAATTCCTGATCATGCACTTACTATAACCATTCATCAAGTATATTTTTATGATATCTTGAATTTCTGTGGATTTATCTATTTCATTTGTGGTTCTTTGTGTAATTTTATCTATAACATAAAATTAGCATAATAACACAAAAATAATCTAATAGATAAAATTACACAAAGAACCACAGGTGAAATAGATAAATCCAGGGGAGGGAGAGTGTATAAACAAAGAGAAAAAAATGGTGGTAATTGCTAAATGTATTGTGAATCATTTTATTATTTTATTACATATAACAGGACTGGCTGATAATGTTTTAATAAAACTGCTCTAAATATCAAATCAACACGATTAATCAAACACCTAATACTTGGTTCTGTAAACAATGATTTACCAATTGTAGAGATCTTGTGCATTTTTGCATTTTAAAGAAGTATATGATTGTAGTACTTTAAAGAACATATCAATACATTTAATTTGTAAAAAAAAAGCTGATGAGGTACTTAATGTCTGAAATACATACTTTTTTGAGAAAATAAACTGATTTTCTAGGGCTGATCCTGAGATTAAAACAGAATATAGAATGGCTATCAAATTTATCAGTATCAAAAACGTTTGTTTTCAGAAATATACCAAAAGTATACTGATCACAAAAAGGTCACTGGAAGGATGTCACAACCACATAATTCATAAGAAATGATTCAAAAAAGAACTAGTGATTACTGTGTAGAGAGACTGAAACATTTGTTTGCAAGAAATAAGTATAGTATATAATTCAAAAGCTGTTATCAGATAGTGCTTTTCCATTTGGATCTTGGAAGTGCAGTTGTTTTTTGGTTCATAAAATCGTTGGAATGCTCAGTTACCCTCTACTCCCCTGAATTGACTATCAGATTTTCTGAAAAATGAACTGTAATTAAAAGAATGTTGATTTGATAGTATTTGATATTTTGACAGACAAATCAATAATAATTATGCAGATGAATTTTCCAAATTTTTTCAAAGCTTGTATGAATAATAAGTGTGTATTCAATTCTTTAGGGATGACTTTGAAGGAAACAAATATTTTCTTTTTGTATTTTTTATTATTTGAATTTAATAATAATTTTTTATTTTATTGGATAAAATTATTTACAATGTAAGATTACTATAATTGTTGTTGCTGGTGCAGGGTATGGTAGCAAGGTAAAGAAAGGAACTACTTGGTTGATATAGAGTTTAATGTATAGTACACACAGTAGAGGTACAAAAGCACACGTGTGTCTACATAGGACAGGGTCTTATACATGGAAAGATTTAAGTGCCACCTGGAATGTCCCCTAGGAGAGTGCCACAATACTCTTACCAACACTTCTCATTCCAGTGGGTGCTTGGGTCAAGAGGAGTTGTGAATGATTTGTATTTTTTTATTGAGAAATTCCAGGATTTCCTCGGCCTATTTGGATTCCAGTTTTTCCCTCCTTTTTTCATTGAAAGAATTCACTCCATTGTTGGACATTTTAGTTCTGCATTCTGTAAATGTGGCTCTTTGGTTTAGTATTACAGATTTGATTTGGTCACTACCATGTTGAAAAGTTTGCAAGGTCTACTTTTAAGCCAGTTAAGCAATCAAGGTCTACTTTTTGATTTGACATGGACAATCTGGACCCTTCCTTAATTCGCTATCCTTATGGACTTCATTTTTGTTGTTTTCTTGGCTGGTTTGACTGAAGTTGTCTTCTCCTTGTTCATTGATTAGGGGTGGAGGTTTGGTTACCTGAGTGATCACTTCGTGACAATTAGCTTCCTTGTCTAGTGAAGATGATTCTCTGGAGATGAATTCTTTGAAATTTTCATTGGAGGTTTTCAGTCCAAGGAATTTGACATCTTGGGTTGCGACAACCTTTTTCTGAGTTTGCATCCAAATTCTATAGTCTTTGGATTGTTTGGAATAGTCAATGAATATTCCTTCAAAGTGAGGATCAAATTCACTGATGGTTGGGTTTTATGGAGTCCTACCAAAGGTTCAAAAGTGAGAAATTTTGCAATCTCTACCATTTACAATTGTATAAGGTATATCATTGTCTAGGGCTCTAGAAGGACAGCAATTCAAGATAAAATTTGCAGTGTGGATGGTTTCAGCCCAGAAGCAAGCTTTGAGTCTAGACTGAATCAACATTGTGCCATTTCAACCCATGTTCGATTTTTTTCTTTTAGCCACTGTTAGGTTGTGGGGTATGGGGGATGGTTAAGTTGTTTTATTTCACATTCTTTCAAGTAGTTGTAAAATTATTTATTACAATACTCAGTTCAATTGTTAAATTGAAGACATTTGATTTTTCTGCTAAGATTCTTTACTTGTCTTTAGATGAGTAAAGAATCTTAGTATATAGCATTGCTTTTGTTGAAGAGAAAATGTTCTTCACACCATCAAGTTCAGTCATCTATGAAGACAGCAAAGGATCTAGTGCCCAAATATCGATTGAATTCAAGTTGGGTCACAGACTATTTCAAGCATATTGGAAGTTTGTTGGTTGACTGCTAAGGAAAATGGATTTTGCACCAGTTTTGTTCTGAGGCATGTCCCACATGGCAATTGATTATTGCCATGTGAGACATGCCTTGGAAGAAATGGGATTTGAATTCCAAGACGTGACAAGATTACCTTTAGGCTCTTTTGGTTAATATCACCTAGGCATTCATGCCAATCCATTAGGATGGACTTAGATTGAGTGATAGCAGCAACTGGACTCCATTTATGAATGTTGTAGACTTTGTTCACTCAATCAGCTATAGCCATGTAGGATGATATGCCACTGTTGCGACACCATTTGTTCCCTTTGGTGAATTTTCATTGGTTTTCTAAGCCAGCTTTTCCAGTTTTTGCTTTTTAACTTGAAAGATTAAATTAACTGTCTCACCATGGAAACATTCTTCAAAAGTTTGACCAGAACTCTCACTACTCTTGGAGGTTTATATCACCATTCAGAAGACTTGTGATTTTAACGACCACGGTATTCACATTTTGATTCACTTGGATTTGTTTTCTCAAATTTGCCTAGAATTTTGCCTTTTGGATTCCTTCAGCCATCTTTGCCCTTGAATTTTTTCTTCTTTTTGGCATACATTGCACTAGGTACTGAATTTGTCTTCTTGCTTTTTTGCAATTCGTGCTCTTCAAGGATCTTTACCTTAAAAGCATTTGGATTTGGCAAATTGTCATATGACTCAATTGCACAACGAAAGTTTTCATAGGCTGGCAGAAGGCTATATAACATCATTATGGTGAGATCATCATTAATACCAACATTTAGATCTTGAAGCTTATCGACAGCATCACGGAATTTGTTTAAATGGTTTCTGGTATCATCATATTCATTCATCTTATGCAGCATGAGCTGTTTGAGGAGTGTGGCCTTGTGCACTGGACTTTGGACTAGTAAATGGATTTCAGTTTGTTCCAATTTCCAGAAGCAGTCTTACAACTCTTGATCTGTTTTAGCTCACTAAAACTGATTGAGAGAATTAAGTTAGCTTGGGCTTTGGAATCATCATCCCATGTAGCTGTTTTGTCTTCATCATAGGTGGGTTGTGGGTAGGTGTCACTCACTTATTTTCATGTTCCGTTTTTAATTAGGCTAGCTCGTGCTTGGATTTTCCACATATCATACTTATCCTTCTTTAAAGGTTCAATGTTAATTGTGGTCACCATTATTGAATACTGTATGGTGATTGAATGATATGAATCACAACTGTTGCAGCTGAAAAGTCATTGCATCTTATAAATTCTGTTTAGTTACAGTATCTGTGTACTAATATGTGCCCACTAATAATAACTTTTATACTGTCTTTGTTCTATAACTTTGCAAACTAGACTGGAAGTTGAATTTCCAATATGTTGTAACTTTTTGTTGATTTGAAATTCAGATTTTTCGGCTTTTATTTGACCATGTTCTTAAAATTTGACAAATCTTTGTCTATAACAGTATCCTTGATCATCCAAATTTCAATCAGTTGATTAATATAATTTCAGATGAAGCTATCAATGATGGAAGTTTGTGATCATGTCGCATACATCTTTGTTCTTCAAGGTGGCTTTCGGGAGACGATAATTTTAGCTCTGATTATCCAATTGGCGTGAAATTTAGAGGAAAAAAAGATTCGTATTTTTGCTCTCTGCTCTGTTGAAGTTTCATAGCAATTGGATTAGCAAAGTGTGAGAAATGGTCCCCAAAAACAAATCATAACATGTTGCAGTTCTGACCATGCTTTTTCCTTGGGAATTTTTCTATTATTTATTTTCAGTTGGCATCTGCTGGGCCCATAATTTATATCTGATGCAGTGTATGGTAGCGAGTTAAAGAAAGGAACTGATTAGTTTAATGTACAGTACACACAGTAGAGGTACAAAAGCACGTGTCTCCATAGGACAGGGCTGTCTTATATATGGAAAGATTTATGCGCCACCTGGAATGTCCCTAGGAGAGTTTCATAATACTCTTGCCAGCAATAATTTATGTAGAATTTTTTCTAATGGTAAATAATTTCTTTTTTTAAATGTTTAGTGTACATTTGTCATCAATCTGTATTTATCATTTATTTTAAAATCAAAATATTTAAAGTTAACTATATCAGTTATCAATGTATAAGTAAATCATAATTTCTGCTTCTTTTCTATCTTATAATATAATTAGAGTTTTTATTTAATCCTTATTTGGATAAGGTGAATCTATTGACAACATATTAATCTTCATATTTCTTTTTTTAATTTAAAGTTACCAATTTCTGCTTTATGTATTTGTCAATTTATATTTATAAAACTTTATTCTAAAATAATAATGCATTTTTGTGTACATTGATCTAAAATTTAAATTAAAATACTTAAATCTTCAAACAGATAATGTAAGTTCGATAGACTCACTGAATCAGATGTACAGTAATACCTCGACTTACGTGAACCCGGAGTTACGCAATTTTCAAATCTCATTGATTCATCTTTTGTTTGAGCGCCACACAACTCTTGATTACTCACTCTCCCCACATTATTGTTCAACTTACATGTTCAGGCATGTCGTGCGGAATTGACGCATAGCTACAATTTAATTTGTGTTTGTCTGGGTAGAATCATGCAGGAACACAATTTCCGGTTTTTTTTTTTTTTATTGGTAACAGTCGCCATTACAAAAAGACAGTTGAGAAAGCGACCGTTGGAGTTTGAATGCATATCCGCTGATTGGTCGTCAGACCGTCCACCACCTACTGACCTCCTATAAAGCTACGACCATTGGGAATCGCTGATTGGTCGACTGAGATTGATCGAGAATCGCTGATTTTATGAAGCCTTGTACATGAAAATAACTATGGTTTACAATTTCAATAATATAATTTGTTATATATATGTATTATCTAAGATTTTATTAAACATTTTTTTCTTTAGTCTCCGGCCCCAATTAAAAATAATTTGTATGTATTTATATGCGAAATTATACCCCAACTTACATGAATTTGACTTACGCGGTTATCGCTAGGTCCCACCTATCGTGTAAATTCGGGATATTACTGTATATTTTTCTTGTTTAGACAAGCAAAAAGCATTGTGCATACTCCAATTGTTGTTTAGAGGTACTACTACTTACTGTTAGTGAATTACTAAAGTTTTAAGTTACTTGCTGCAAAATTATGCAAGTATTTGCAGCAAGTAACTTGAAACATATTTTGTTTGAGATAACATCTACCTCAGAATGTTTTTACTTTGTGTTTTGTCTAATTAAGAACTTCAGGAAATTATACATAACCTCATTGGTGATGAACTGTGACTACATTTGACAACATTGAGGGGGAAAATTATGCGGAGTCTGACACAAATTGGAGTTATTAGATGTTCTAGATAACTTTTGAATTTTAAAAGGATGATCAAGATTTCGGTACAGTGGTAGGCCCATGTGGTCTTCCATTCCAACTATTCAAAAGAAATCTCAGTTACGTAATATTATAAAAAGTGCTTTACGCATACTGGTTAGTCATTCTTTAACCTGGAAAATAGTTAACATACTTGACAGTTTTCACTTATTTGTAACTTCTGATATACTTCTACAAATTGTTTAATTTACAAACCAGAAAACTATATGAGTATACAGTAACTATTATCTGAGATACCAATGAAAACCATCCGATAATACAAATCCAACTATTTTTGGATTACTTCTTACTGCAAGACGTCTGAAACTCAATAACACAAGTTACGAAATTTTGTGGAATTTTCTTTACAGTTCTCCTATTTCAGAGCTACTATGGGACACTGATTATTCAAGAGTCTTTTGTGGTGCATTGGATTTGATGATAAAGTATGAGATCAGAGCACCATAAGAAAGACAAGTTAGTTCCAATATGCTCTTCCAGTGGAGAAAAACCACAAAAGAAAAAATGATATATAAAAATAAGTTCAAATAAAATCTGTTGGTATAACGTAATTGTAAGGATTAATAAAACAGACATGGTATTTGAACTACATTATTAGTACAAAACAATAACACAAAAGAAAAATGTATATAACTCTGAAGAATTAACACTGAATCCACTGGACTCACCTTACCCATTTGTGTTATAAAAGTAGCTTATCCAGATGAAGGTTAAATAAACTGATAGAAGATTGAATCATGATATTAATTTTTAATAAAAAGTATATAAAGAATATGACAAAACATTTTCAAAGTCATGCTTTTAAGTTAAATCATTATCATTTGGATTCTAAATATTATTTATCATTTTACATGTATTGTTATTAATAAGTAAACTTAAATAATATGATAAATTTTAAATAGTTGTGTAGCATTTAATTTTCAATCATTACAGTTTTTTTATTTTTTTTCTGTTCTTTGGATACTAAGACCACCTTTTTATGAAACCATTTATGGTTTGCCCAGGCCCATAATGGGGCATCTAATGGTAAGGGATGGAGCCCAATGTATCTGGGATGGATATTTCTGGAAAAAAAAATTTCTGAAGTTTTTTAATCTGATCTGATTTGTTTCTTGGTTCTCTAGATCAGTTATCTCCAAACTTTTTTGATTGCATACCATTAAGACGAAAATAATTATAAGTTGTACTCCTATAATCTATATAAATAAAAAGTAATTTCGTTTGTTCCTAACAGCTAATCTCCGAAAGTTCTTCACAAATTGCTTTGAAATTTTCACACAATGTTCCATTCGAATTCGGGCATGTTTTTATATAATAATAAAAAAAGCGAGTTAATAATAAAAAAAAAGTTATTTTTTAATAAAATCTCATAACAGATGGCGCCTCACACAATTTTAATTTCGTACTAGTATGTCCTAGTTTTTCTTAAACAAATATTTTTCGTCTGGAAAATTATGAAATATTTAGCTATAAAAGTTTAAAAATTAATTAAATCATATTTATAATTCCATATTTTTTGGGTTTTTTTTTTGTTGACTATTGCCATATAGTTCAAGAGACATTTCTGAGAACGAAACTTCAGTTCAAGCTGGGTCTGCTAGTATAGTATATAATATTTGTGTGTGTAGTTAAAAATGAAATTATTTATTATTTATTTATTTTAAACAATACATACATTTAGATTAAATTACAAATTTACATTTTAAATTAGAATTTAATGTGAGCAATTTGATTGTATTTGTTTAGTAATATCAGAGAAAGCTTGGCGTACTCCAAATATCACTTTCCATACCCCACTTTGGAGACCACTGCTCTAGATCAGGCTTACTGCATAGCCATCCAATTATCAATATATACTTGATGGTATCTTCAACTAGGTACACTCAAATACTATTTACAAAGGCTGCTGTGCCAATTTATTTGCTAGTAGGTACAGTACAAGTAGCCAGCTGCTTGCACATCATTATAGTTTAGAAGTAGAGATGTACTGATTATTAACTATTTACTAATCATTAATTGTATTAATAAGAGATAATTGTATTAATAATAAAATATTAATAATTAATAAGACATATTTAATTATTAGAGAATTAATCATCACTTGACAATTCTCCAATACTTGGAGTAATCAGTAAATAAATGTTCCATTGAAAAAACATTATTACTTTTTAAACTTAAAATGATTAACATTTAAAAAATGTATGATGTTTAAAGAAAGTATAGCTTTATTAATAACAATAATTTAGAATAATCATAGCAACTTATTTGGTCCCATTAGAAACTGCTAGCNCAGTAAATAAATGTTCCATTGAAAAAACATTATTACTTTTTAAACTTAAAATGATTAACATTTAAAAAATGTATGATGTTTAAAGAAAGTATAGCTTTATTAATAACAATAATTTAGAATAATCATAGCAACTTATTTGGTCCCATTAGAAACTGCTAGCTTTTTGTAACTGTTTTCAATCTGAAATTTTTATTGAATCTGAAAAATGGTATGTTATAGTAGTAATAAATTTTTAAAAATATATAGTTTTTAAGGAATAAATTTCACTCTTATTCATACACAATTATCATATCTGATTGATTAATTTTCAGTGAATCTGTGTATTTTTTAAAGAAATTTTTCATTTTTAAACAAATTGATCATTAAATACAGAAACTACTCTAACCTCAGCACTGGGGTGGAATCTATTCTACACTGTCCAGAACCTTTGGACAGAGTATATTCTACACTCTGTCCACGGAATTACAGTTGACCTGAAAAAGAGCAAAGAGATTGCTCAAAAACGTTTATCAACAGCAGTATACAATATATACGCATCACACACTGGTTACAGGTTCCGGATAGTGTAGTATAAATTGATCATTATTACATTGCTAATTCTTTTGTTTTGTTAACAATATTAGGAATTGAGTTAAGAGACTGACATTAAATTTGACTTTATTTATATAAGTATATACTAATATATTCAAAAGTGCATAACTGATGTCTTTAGGCAAGAGTCAAAGTTATGAAGATAACAGTTATGCACTGCTGAAAGTATCTTTCGAATATAAATACTGTATATCTATCTAAAAAAAAGACAAATTTAGTAATGAAAGACAATCTTTCAACAAATTCATTGAAAGAATATCTGATATGTGGAATTAATTGTAACAAAATCGTTCAGTTATTGTGATATTATCACAATGCTAAGACTGCAATTTTTAATCATATTTTAATTTCAAAAATCTACTTTCAGAATGGATCAAAATATAAATTTTTTTTAAATGTGAGATTACCTAATTAACCAATACATTTGAACAGTTCTCAAATGGCACTAAGATGGCCTATGTACTGTACTTACTCCAGAAACAGCTTTTTATCTGACAGGTAAAACACTATTGCCTCTCAATGAAGCCAAAAACAAAGCATTCATAATTTCTGTTAAATGTTTCTGGAGTGTGTAAGATTATTTTATTTTTTTGTCCATGATAAATCACCTTGAATATTGCACACCTTAGAGCAAGGGTCAGCAAACTTTTTTGATCGTTGACCCCCTACAAGTTTTCGAAACCTAACATCAACCCCCACCTAAAAGTTTGTGTTACAAGCAAAACAAAGTACTTACTATTTTAATACAATTCTTTTAATTTTGCATTTTTTTTCATTTATTGTATATTTGTTAATAATAATTTTTATATCTGACAATCAATGAGACGGATAAGCTTGATCCTTAGTTCCCCCTTATCCTTAGCTCAAGCTTGATAATCGACCCCAATAATGTTATATCAACCACTTTGGCAACCCCTGCCTTAGAGGATCAAGTGATAAATTATTGATTCCAGTTTATCATAAGGATCAATTCTATAACAAATTTATTACTGTAAATAGTATGTTAAAAATTTTTATTGGAAATCATATAACTTCCAATCCAGAACAGAAGTTTGTACATAGTTAACTAATTAACTACGTAAGCTTTTCATATCTATCTAGATTTTCATCTGCTAACTTTATTCTTAAGATTAACAAAGGATAGACAGATAGGCAGATGACAGTGGGAATATATAGGTCTGCAATTTCAAAATTGCAGCCCAATAAGTCAATTAATTTATCAGTTAACAATAGCTTGTTAACAATGTTATAGCTTGAAATATTCATAATTGTGCTGACTTATTAAGAATGGTATCAATATAGAGCTGCCAGAAAAGTACATAATCCATATTTCATGTTAAAAAACAATAAAGAAAAATTATTTTCTTGAATCAAAGTCAAGAAACACGGACAGAAATAGTTTAATGTGCTAATTTTAATTATGTTAAGTTGTAAATTATCACAGTACATTTATTTGGATGAAATAGTCTGCTGTTCAGTTTGACATCTTAATTGGACATTGAACACGACTCATTAAACTGGACAGTTCTGTTCAAAACCTGATGGTCAGCAACACAAGCTATTACAGATAGATTGGATTAGAATAGGTTATTAGTTATTTGAGGATAGGAGTCATTAATGGATTGGTGGAAGAGAGAGAAGTTTTAATTTAAAAATGCTGCATGGCCAGCAAATATAGTTAACTGTGTACCAATTGTATCAGTTTTAAATCAGTTGCATAACAATCATGCAGTTTTCATTATTAACAAATAGGCTTGCTAGAACAAAATGTGGACAGGATGCTAAGTGAAAGAGACCTTGAATTGCTTTATTATTTGAATATTAAAACATACTAATTCTTTTTTTATTACAGTGACATCATACTAGTAGCTTATAATGAATTAACCATTAAGAATTGCAGCATTTCTTACTGATAAATGGTGACAAAAAAATAAGAAAAATTTATAAGATATTGTTTTTTAAGTATAGCTGACAGTAATTAGTTAATGATTAATTGTACAATTATACAACTCTGATTAATCATTCATCATTAATCACCATCTTGACAACCATCTCATTCTTATTTAGAAGTATGCTTTTTATCTTATTTACATTCATATTTGTAGGAAAGGTTTAAATAGTAGTAAAATTCTAAATTATGTTGATTGAAAATTAAAATTTAATATGCAAATGTATTGTGTTAAATATGGTGTTTGTTTTGTTTTTTTTTTAAATACTGTAAGATATAAAATAAACTTTATTAAAAAAAAACCTTATGAACACTAATTGTAGGGATGAGGTCTGTATTTAAGCTACAGTTTAGATTTCTTTGTACAGATTCAAGAAATATTTTTTATATCTTAGCAATAATAAACCCTCCATTAAAATTAAGCCAAGAATCTATTGTATAGATAGAAGGATTAATTTTATGTGAATTTCTCAAAAACAAACAATAGAATTTTTATTTTTAGTTTCAGTTTTATAAAAACAAATAAAAAATTAGAAACAAACAGCAGAAAATGTTTCTAGTCATTCTACTAAAAACATGCTACAACTAATTTTAATTTTTACATCAGCAAACTTACTTTCAACATCACTATCTTATAATTTTATAATCAGTTTCTTTTTTTAAACTGAAAATCTGTTCTTGAATGTTTTGCCTGAGTAAAAAAATATAATGCTAATCTTTAACTTCAGCAATCTTGAAAAGGTTGAAAACAGTTTGAACTTAAAATAACTGAAGTTAAAAGGTTAGCAGTATATTCTCTAACTATTCTACTTATAACAAATAAATTACTTAATTTATTTCATTTACTAAACATAGAATATTTACTATATTAAATAATATATAATGGTATGAAAATTTTTTATTAGTATTAGTTGCCTGAACTTTTGTTAATTTATGGTAATATATTAAGATAAACAATTATTGCATAATATAATTTGATTATTACATCAGCAACTATCTAATATACACACTAGTTAACCAATACAATAATGTAAGAATGTGTAAACAGGAAATAGCAATTTTCATTTACAGTAGTTAATAAAAAAATTTTTTTAATTTAGCAACTATTTTAAAATTCAAAACAAACACATTTTTTGCTGATTAAAATAACAAAAATAAAATGTTTTTGTTATTTTAGAGCATTTATTATTTAAGTTGATTTGTATTAAAAGACTGAGGAGAAGTATAAGACCCAAAATGCATTTCCTGGTATAATAAAGTTTGCATAGTCAATTACTGATGTTCTCTGTATGATTAGTTCCCTTCTGCAAAATTTATGCTTATTGCCATCAGGAAAATGAAGAACAATTAAACATCATACTGTATGTTGTATGTAATATAAATGTGTTTTATACTATTAGTGCTGATAGAAGATATGAAGTTTATTACAAAAAGAAATAAATTTTAAGTAAGCAATATTTAAATTGATTTTTTTTATTATAAATTGTATTTAAATTTTTATATTAAAAAAACAATAATTTATATTATTTAAGAAGGATATGCATAATCGTAAATTTGATAAATAAAATATGCTAAATTAATTTATATAGTTTAGAAAGGTAATTTAAATGCATTTATCTGATATTGTATAATTTCAAGACAAGTTAATTAGATCTCTATAAACATATAAATTTTTGAAGACATGAAGAGATGAGATTTTAGAAAGGGAAGTCCATGGGTAAGATGACACTTGAAACTGTATTACTGTAAAAGCAAAGCCATATTGACCTGATTAGAGTTGTTCTGGGTCTTTTGTTCTCTTACAATATGGAGGCACTTTGATTTAAACAAACAACTTAACATATACATATCACAGTTCAAATGAATTTTTACATCATATTTTCAACTAATTGAATTCCTTAACATGTAAATCTCTATATTCCCAGCTGGTACAAAAGTACAGTTACAAACTAACAGGATTTCAAACTGAGTTCAAATTAATATGGATTTCTTGTAATGTGCATATCAAGTTTGATTTCCTAAAAATGTTAGAGACACTTCTAAAGCCATAGCATTTATTTTTGTTTTTATTAATTCATTCTATGAAAGAAAATGAAAAACAACATATGGTCAGCAATTTGCTATTAGCTTTAAATATCATTAGATGAGACAAACATAAAATGAATGGAAACAATATAAATGCAAATAACATACCATACAAAGTTGTAAGTGAATAAATGAAATTTTAGAATGACCAAGTTGAAATATACAAGTGCAGAACCATTTCTATAACTATCATTAACAACCTTAAAGTGACCCATACATCTGTGATTTAATAAAATTGAAAATGCCTTTGCAAGGAAACACTTAACTGGGAAAGCATTTTCAGTGCAGTACAATGCAAACTCAATAGTATTGATGATCATGGCAGAGCCAATGCTACTTGTCATTTACTTCATTGTTGACAAATAAATAACAGACTATTCTGAAGATCATTAATCAAAGTGCAAAATCATTTCTACAGTTTGTGTACTTAAACTTGTATGTAAATAAGTGATTTTTGGAATGATACTGCACACTTACAGTAGATCCCCCTATAAAACCGTTTCCTATAGTTATGATTCCTATAAAAATTGTGGCAGTATCCGTAAACAACGGTAAAAATAACTCCTATAATACGTAAAACGTCATCGGGCAGCCGAACTACTTTCCCGCCGTCCGTAGCGCCACGCTACGGACGTTTAGGCGGATAAATTGAGTTTAGTATCGTCTGTTCATATAATTATATATAAATTAGGTACTGTACATATAATTATATATTAATTATATATAAATTAGGTACTGTACATATAATTATATATTAACTTAATTTATTGTAACTTTATTATAATTATATATATACTTTCCGCCGTCCAGCGCCACGCTACAGAGAGTTTAGGCGAGTAAGTTGAGTTTACTATCGTCTGTACAGTATGTAAATTAGGTACCGTAAGTCTAATACAGTACTGTAATTTTATACATTTCTTGTGAAAGAAACATTTCTTATTTAACGGCCATAAAAATTATTTATATTAAGGATGTCTCCAAAGGTCAACGAAGTTTTCGCAGAAAAATAATATCAGAAATCGCGGCCGCGGTTTGATGCGCTGTTCCGCGACGAAACCAAGCTTTAGCAACGGGCGTAGTCGAACGGTACACACTCGGTAAGCAATCCTACAATTTTTTGTTTATAACGTAGTTTATACGGATTATTTTCAAAAAAATATACGTATTTTGGAAATGTTGAGTCGAATTAGTCTAGAATCGATTAATTTTATGAAAGAAAACCTTTCAAACAGCCGTAGTCCGTAAACTATGATTCCTACAAAATTGATTCATAAAGAACGGAACGTATCTACCGTCTTATAGGGGGATCTACTGTATTTGCATTCTTCTTGTCTCCAGCCAATTCTACATCTGTCTCATCTGATGTCAGGAAAAGAAAAATACCATCTATAAGTGTTTTATTATGTACATTTTTCCATATTCTATCATGTAATATATTTAAACAGATATAAATAAATAAATAAATAAATAGTTGTCATAACTTATGAAATGCTTTTTGTAATTCTGAACACAAACAAATTATTGCATCAGTTAACAGAATGCAAATTATCATCTAACAAAGAATAAAAACTAAACTGATGTCCCAGCATTAATTCCTTCAAGAGGTTCACATGAAACAAATAAATGGTTTTTAATGTTTTCACCTACTTAAATACAAAAAGAATATTGAGTATATTCTATAATATTTATTCTTCTACCATATAAGAAAATAGTATAATTATTTAACCAAGAAACAGTGAGAGAGAAAGCTGTCTTGCTAGAAATTTAATTTTATAATTTAAACTAAACAACAAATAAAAATGCATAATCCATGGAAAAAACAAAATATACAACCATTTATAATTCTGACCAATATGCATTCTATATTGTAATCAATATTAATAAATAAATGACTGTAGCAATTCAACAGAAAAAAGCTTATTATTTAAGAGCTGGGATTAGTATATATAAGAAAAACCCAAATCAGTTAACCATTTCTTAATCATGAATAGAATATAATACTATGGTAATTTTCTGAACTCTCAGATAAATCAAAAATTTTGAACCAAAAACAAAATACGCACATGACTGGGCTAATAGCTAAAAGTGATCTCTCTGATTTGGATCTCTTCAATAATCCAGAAACTGAAAGGTTTAAATGGAAAATACATTTAAAAACTCATAATAATTGAACCTTTTCAAATTTTTATACAAAATATACATTTCCAATTTGGGTGTTAAACTTATATTTGATTTAACTATTGAATCAAAAAGCTTAAAATATATAATGGCACTAAACACACCTTATACAATTTTCCAGTAATTAAATTTAATTTAAAAAAGAAACATTTTTTGCCTGATTGATAATCTTTGTGAGATTTGTAAATAGATATTCTATTTTTGGAATAAAGTATTCTTTGGTGTAAATTAAATTTTTTAACCCATCCTCCACAAGGTAGGCAAATCATAAGACTTCCTTGTGCCTTTGGCCATTTAAGATTTTTTTGGCTGTTAATGTGTGTGTTTTGGAAGAATATGATTAAGAAAGAGCATTCATATATTTAATGAATATTTCTTTTTAAATTTTAACCAGAATTGCAGCCAAACAAAACTTTCTTAAAAAAAAAAAAAGTAGAACAAATATCATTTAATCATCATAATATCAAAAATAAAATATAAAAGTTAAAATGTAATGTAAATTACTTTTATTATGACAATGAAAACAAAAAATACAATTACAGTACATTCATAATCTCAAAATATCAATAAGTATTCATCTGTGATGCAAGAAAGCATAATCAACTCAACAGTACAATCACATTCCATTTTGGAACATATTAACCTAAAGATGATCTATGTAGAATGAAAATGTTTGTATTTTAACTGCATTAAACTATACTGGAATTTCATTTATAAGGTTCACAGGTTTGTGTTTTTTATGACATTAATCCAGTCATACAGTGTTTGAACAATCAAATTAAATATGAAATTAATTTACACAAAAAATTACAAATATATATGCATGAAATATATATTTATTTATATTTGTGTGTGTGTGTGTGTGTGTATATATAATAGGTAAATAATACGTTACTTCATATTAGTTTTGACTAGTACCTGTTATCATAAATGTAAATTAAAATTATATATAGTACAATCCAAAAGTTCGGGGACTTGGCTTAAAATTCCTTACCTTAAAAAGTTTATATTGCCGATGCATAACCACCTTTAAAGTAATCACCTTGGGCAATGATACACTTTTGCCAGCGCTCGTATAACTTCTGGAAGCACTGCTGGAAGCCATTTTTTTTAAATTTGTCGTAAGGCCTCCTGCGATGCTGCTCTCACCTCACCTGATGACACAAAACAGCATCCCTGCAAATGCTTTTTCATTGATGGAAACAAATAAAAATCACATGAGGCTAAGTCCGGTGAATAGGTGGGCTGTGGAAGCACATTAATTTCAGTTTTGACGAGAAACTGTGCGACCATTTGGGACCGATGTGCAGGTGCATTGTCATGCAGAAGGTAACAGTCTCCACTTTGACAGATCTTTGGCCATTTACGACAAATGGATTACCTCGAACAACATAAAATGTCTAGATAATGCTCCTTGTTTACTGTTCTGCCTTCAGGAATAAATTCTGAATGAACAATTCCTTGAGAATCAAAAAAACACCACCATCATGACTTTTCCTTTGCTCGGTGCATGTTAAGATCTTCTGTTAAAATACGCTGGCAACTAGTCTTTGATAAATGAGTAGCCGCAGCGATTTTTTTGAGGGTTTGGCAACAATCTTTGCAAACACATTGAGAGACCAACTCAACATGTTCCTCGTTCCGTGAAGTCGAAGGTTGTCAGAGCGTTTATCATCTGTGATGGATTCTCGGCCCTCTTTAAAACGCCTTTGATTTTGCCATGGTAAAATCACCGTACACCTTTCTTAGCAATTTTAGTCTCTGTAGGTGTTTTACCTAAACACTGACAAAATTTAATATTGCAGCGCTGTTCTTGAAATTCCATTTTTATTATGTCACAAAACAAAGGTAACTATCTCTGAAAGAAAATAACAGCGCTCTCGGTTTAATCACGTGACATGGGCGAAACCAACCTGAACACAGGAAAGGTATGATAGAATCAATTTCATACTCTGTAACTTCAAATACATGCTTTTGTTGTCATACATTACTGCAGTCTCCGAACTTTTGGATCATACCACATACCTTTCTCATGTTTTGTAGATATCTATCTTAAATCAATATTTCTGCCTCATTAACAATTATTAAATTTAAGAAATTAAACAGTTGTAGTATTCTATCAATAGCAACTAAAAATTGAAAAAAAAAAAAAAAAAAATATGTTGATATGTGTAGTCAACATATCTGTTTAACTCTAAACAAAATCGACTTAGTCCATTTGAGACAAAATCAGCAAAAACTGTAATTTTAGTTTTAAAGATTTTATTGTTTCCTATGTTGCATAAATAGTATTGTCTACTTTTAACAAACATATCGCTACTTTGGAAGAAAACCGTCACAACTCAAAATTACTAGTTTTGAAAAAATCCCATACGAAGATTTAATCAAAGTTTAACTGAATATCACTTATCACCCACATGACTGCTTCCTAGTGGCTGAATATGCAAGTTACTTTTGTGACACTCTTCCACATAAAAATTTACTACATTTTTGTTTTGATTATGACATAATCAAAAAATCTTGTCAAAACTTTATTTAATTGCATGAGTAATTATATGTATATAGTTATTTTTAAACACTGGAACTTCTTAAGAATTTTGTTTAAATCTAAATATGACTGGTTCTCTAAATGTAAAGACGGGTGTCCAACATTTTTGGTTTCACATTGGAAGAAGTCATGGAGTTTTGGGCCACAAGTATATTATGGCCCAATCCTTAAATATACTTGTATATTTAAGGATTAACAAGTCTAGATTATAGTAATAAGTATTAAAACTTTATTACAAAAAAGGATATTTTAAAAAATTACTTGTACAGACACTTTCACTTTTTACTTAGAAATAAATAAATTCATTTATTATAAAGGAGACAGACAAAAATTTATCTGAAAAACACAAATATTTGTTTTATTTGGGTCTCTAATTAATAAAAAAAAAATGACAAAACACCATTTTAAAGTGCATTTTTATTCAACTAATATATTTATAAATAATATGTAGCCCAAAAAGTAGCCAATGTGCCAAATGATATTTTCTATGCCAAACTAATAAAACGGTAGCCAAATCTTGCAATGCTGGAAGAAAACTAAATAAAGCTGGAGTTGGGACTCAAAGGATTATAGACCCAAAAGTGGGGAAAGGAGAGAAAGGACAGAAGATAAAGAAGTGAGGAAAGTTGGAAAATTAAGGGTCAATATTTGCATAACAAAGTAATATTTAACCTTTCTCACTACTTTTTATCTTTGGCCTTTCTCTCCTTTCTCCAAATTTGAGTCTATACTCCTTTCAGTCACAACTCCAACTTTATTTAGTATTCCTTCCTCATTCACACATTTCCAAGTATTTGAAAATATTTCCTATCCACTCAAAAATAAAATATGTATAAAGGTTTATGGCTTTGTGAAACCTCTTTTTGAGTTTGTGCCGTTGAAATAAATAAAATAAAAATGAATTTGTCAGTTTTGTTACACGTTTATTGGGCTGCATTGGAACTTGCCTTGGGCCGCATGCGGGCCATGAGTTGGATACCTCTGAGTTAAGAGTACTTAATTTTTTGTTAATTTATTACAGATATTAAAGCAGTGGTTCTTAAATAACCAATGTTCTACAAGTCTACCTCGAGTGTTCCGTGAAAGAAAAGATTTTAAAGTTTTTATTCAAATTTATTCCCATTGCTATATTTGCAGATAATTTCATGTTTCTATTTTATTCAATATATTAAAGTTTATTAGTTTAAATCTTCATTGTTTCCTGAGAATAGTAAACTTGGAATTGCTTATCAATTTTTGAATGTGTTGATTCTAATGTTCTGTGTAATAAAAAGTATACAAATGGTGTTCTGCGGCCTCAGAAAGGTTGAGAACCACTGTATTAAAGGTTATTATTTTGTTTTGAATTTTTTTATTTAATGTTTTTAATTTTTACATTTCCTAAATTTAAAAATCTGTTGTTGATACTTTGTTCTTTTAAACATTAATAAGTGATTTATTAAGTAATTTTATTTAATAATTAGAATCATGTTATTTTCTTTCAAAAAAATATATACAATAAAAATTTGAATAATAGGAAGGAATTGAGGAGTTAAAAAAGTTTGTTCTTATATTGTAAAAATTCTTCTCAAAATATTGTGCAAATATTATATTATTATTATTATTTTTTTTTTTTAAGTAAAAAATTAATTGAAATTTCTTTCAGTAATTTCAATCAATTGATCTAAAATTGATTGAAAATTATTCTTTTAGTATATTGATGTATTATTTGAATCTACTTTTCTTATTAAAATATCTAAAAACACAAACTGTCTTTTGGTGTTAAAGTTGTTTACTTGCAAAGTTTTTAATTACTGTACAAACAAGTATTTTTGATATTTCAAAATGTCATCTTCAAATTGAGAGTAAAAAATGAGAACAACCATTTTTTAGTTTCCATAGTAAATCAAAATATGCTCTTTAATGAAGACAAACTTAGATTAAGAATAAATGTAATTAAAAGCTTTTCAGGTAAACAGGTTTAATGCTGAAAGACAGTTTGGTTTATTCTTAATCTAAGTTTGATATTGTTAAAGAGCATATTTTTATCTATTTAAAAACACTTTTGACCAATTAATGAGAGACAATTAGTCAATTTAATACGATTTTCAGAACCATAAATTTTGATGATTTATTTACTTTTTAAAATAATTTATCTTACTAAAGTAAACTGATCAATGTATTGCTTACAATGAAAAAGTTTATAGTTTGTTTTAATATTTATTCATTATATAACTTAATATTTAAATAGGTTTTTGCGTGGAAAATTGCTGATGATTTATTACACCATAATGTAGACCTAGAATCATGTTATTTTGCCGCTCAAACCATGAGGACAAAGGTAGATATTTAACATTATTTTGAAATTAAATATTTTTGTAGCCATATAATTAATTTTAAAATAATTCTGTCAGATTCAATATGCGTTTCACGAACTTCCACCGGAATCACATCTGTCTTTGAGGGATTCCTTGTTGGAGCACATCAGTCATGTCTCTCAAGAAACAGCTTCTGTTATTGTCACACAGGTAACATTATTCACATACTTTAACTTATTTGCATTAGTTTTTTAATAATATATCTTAATTATTTTCCTTTAGTTGTGTTTGGCATTAGCTGATCTTGCACTGCAGATGGCAACATGGAAATCTCCAGTTTCTGATTTAATTGACAGGTGAATTTATATAGATATAATATGATTTTATTAAATTTGATGTTATATTTAAGAAACTATCTGCAAATTATTAAACTTTTTAAAATATTATTATAGATTTGGAAATGCAACCCATCATCTTCCTGTACTTCTTGAAGTTCTTACTGTTTTACCTGAAGAGGTAATTATTTTTATAGAATTGCAATTTTTTTCCTCGAGTACCATATTCATTAAAAACAACAAATCAGACAAACGAACAAATCCAAATTTAAGAAAACTTCATAAAACTGATTATAAAATATTTCAAAAAGTTATTTTTAATGTTTATATAAACTGATTTATCATTTAAAATTTTTAAAATACTTTAAATGTATCAAAAACTTCTGTTGTGATGATATGATATATTTACATTGTAATTCAACCAAATGTAAATATTTTAAAATAATCAGTGCGTTTTTTTTTATATATTAATTTGGCGTGTTACCTTTCCTATTGATTAATAATCAGTGCATTTCATGCATATACCATCTCTTGTTGAAATATTGGACTGATTTTTTTATAAGGTTGTTTGATTTTAATGTCATATGTTATCCACAATCCTTAAATGAGATGCAGCCTCTTGTCAAAACAGATTCAATGCCGTGACACACTAGGCAATTTCTCACCCTGGAGACATGTCTCTGAGCAACGAAAACCTGTTGACATTTGGAAATGTTCGGACACACAAGGAGACAATTTGCTAGTAATATAATCAACATTTTTTACCTGGTGATCGTAAATTTTTGCTAAAGCTGCAAAAGCATGTATCTTTAAGTATCTTGTTACAGTAGTCTTTAATAATGTGGATATACTGTAAATTGGTTCTTATGATTGAATTAACAAAATTAAATGTCATGTCCTATCAACTGTTGACCAGCGACTATCCTCTATTCTTACTTTTGTGTTGTAAACAAGAGCTGTACTCATGATAAATCTGTGTTCTCATTAATTACAAGTGGCGAGAGACTTGTCTCCCAAAAGTTAAAATGATTTGACTCCTTGATGACTGCTCTCCCATGCCTGAGAAGCAAGTTTTCTTATTTCTTTGTGAGCTCTTAATTCCAGTCTGCAGAGTCTTTGACAAACATTGACAACATTTGCAATAACACCTCTCGTCTTTCCATTTATTTTTTGTTTGCTCTAAGGTTTCAAACCTCTTTCACAATATTCTTTTTAGAATAGTGTCTTCCCTTTATAATACTCTTGGTGTTCTTTTGTCAGGTTTGTTAAACATGTTGCCTTTACTTTCCAACTTATTGAGGTTCTTTATAATGGTTGACTGTGCACATCCAACAAATCTGGAAATTTTGGTAGTTGAATAACCTTTACAGATAGTTATTTTTTTGTTGGTTTACATATTTTTGGTATTTTAAGTGCTCATTAAACAATATGAACTATAAATAATGACATATTATGTATGACACTTTTGTAGGTTATTGTGATTGATGCAATTATCAGACTGATGTAACTGCAATGGAAATACAAATATAACATTATAAATTAAAAGCACTTTTATTGAAGTATTATCAATTATGTGTAGTTATATATTAAAAATTGCCAAGATTGTAACTGGCTTTCAGAGTTTGAATTGCTACAATCTACAGAATTTTGTATAGGCAAAGCACAACTTTTTGGCACCATAGCTGCAAAACAGCATAAATAAGCCAAAAATTACCTATATGTTTATAATCAGATCAAAAAAACTGCAAGAAATAACTTCCTTAATTATTTGGTCGAGGTATATAGTCTAAAGTCCAACAAGGTACTGTCCTTGTAATGTCTATTATTATTATCATCTTTATTTTATTTTATTTTTTTAAGCCTGTAAATTACCTAATGTGCATTACATAAACCAAAAATAAGGATTGGTTGGTGCCAGGCCTGGATTTTTAAATGGGCAAAAAAATTTTATGAATGAACCTATTAATGTATAAAAAGCCCTAAATAATTACTTTACATAAAAAGGAAAAAAAAAATTATATTTATTATTCTATGATTGACTATGTACAATACAAAATAAGTTAGATTTAAATATAAAAGAAAACTTTATCTAATCAAAAACAAAACAAGGTACAGTAGAGCATCAATTATCCAAATACTGATCAACTGAAACATCAGTTAACCGAAAATGTTCCAGTCAGCAAATTCAAATTTCTGCTAGTGCTGTGGCACTGCAGAACTCTCCCCCTATTTGCCAATTTAAACTGTAGGCCTACTTTAATATACTACTTTATGTAAGATATGTATTTGTAAGACGTGTGATACAAAATATATACAGTACAGTTTTTTGTTATTATATCTTTTCGTAAATGATCAGTTATCCGAACAACCCACACCCCAAATTGTTTCAGATAATCGATGCTCTACTGTATATACAAAAACTTTCCCAACACTTAGTTTAAGATAATTCTAAGTTCCCAAAGTTAATTTTATCCCCACAAAAACATGACAAGAAATATGAATCTGGACTATATACAGGAATTTTACAAAATGATCTTACAATTAACTCACCTAACTGTCACCAAGAAGAAACTGCTAATCTGCCATCCAAATTGAAAGCCTTATTCCTAAGTCTTACTCAATCCTTAGCTTTACCTTGTTTTATTTGCAGCTCATCTCTCCTTACGTTGCTGGCTGGGATGATGATGTTACATTGATACATCCACTCAATCCTACTTACATACTTATACTGTAGTTAAGTTACTTAACTCTAGCCATCTTCTTTCCATGTCATGTCATCACCCACACACAGTTCTTTTTTCTTTATTGTTTTGTTTTTCTTTTTAAATTTTCAATGACAATTTGGGGTGAGAGAATCTTTTTTAACTATCCTTTGGAAGTTTCCCCAAGATGTCATTCTGGATTGATGATATATTCAATTCACCCTTGGCATTCATCTGAGTAAGCTGTTTTGTTTTTAGTTTTAGAATTTTGTTTGAGTGAGGTGCGGTGGTCTATCCATAATGAAATAAAATGCTCCAAAAATAGAAAAATGGAGCTAAAAATAATCCCCAGACAAAATAAAACAGGTTGGAATCGACTCCTTACACACTTCTACTTTGTGAACATCTCAGTTGTACCTGCTTTTAAAAAGTATCAGGGTGCTGCCAGACATGACTCAGCACTACTTCAATTAAAACAAACTTGAGCAGAACAGCTTTTTAAAACTTTCTTACAATAAAAACATTTCATTAAAATTTAAATAAAAAAAGTTGGGATCTATTTTGTTACATTAGTTCCCAGACTTGCAACTGTAAGAGCATTATTCATTGTATAAGTTGGAGAATTATACCTTTAACAGTATTGACTTATTCTGTTCTGTATTCTGTTTAATTTTGGCTTAATTTATCTGATCTATCAAAATTTATTTGAATTTAAAAAGTTTTAATAAAAGAGATGAAAATGTTTGTTTCTAATCATATGTTTACTTTAAATAATCTATAATTTTGTATTTGTATATATTTAAAAAGAAATGTATAAACTGTTATATAACCAATAATGATGATTGTAATGCGCATGGTTCCAACTTTGTTTTGATTCATAAAGCCATTTTCACAGAACACTTTAAACCCTCCGGGATCTTACAGGCTTCACAGTGCCTATGTTTTGACTTTTCTTATATTTGGAATTTAATAAAAACTTTGAAAAAAAGAGTGTTTAATTTACTAATTTACAATTACATGTCATCTGAGTTGTAAAAACTCAGATGACATGTAATTGACATTTTCTTCACTACACAAATACTTTTCAAGAAAAAATGCTGGGATCTGAGAGAGTTCATGCAATTGTTAATGTATCTTATTGGGTGCACTATGATATCTTAAGGTCATTATAACATTGTGGTCAACATTTGTGTACATCTTAACACTTAAACTATGTAAAAATATTTTATTTCCCTTTTAATTCTTGTGTGTTGTAATTTTAATAGTAAAAGCTGCAATATATACAGTTAAATATTTAAAATATTATTTTAGTTTGTAATGTGGAAAAATATTTTCAAAATATAAATGATTAGCATAAAATATGAACATGTCAAAATTGTAATTAATAATTGTAGAAAATAATACTATAGTAAAATATATTAATATATTATACTATAGTAA
>NW_019385838.1:77345-93566 GCF_000671375.1 Centruroides sculpturatus | reverse complement strand
CCTTTCTGATTCAATTGATGTGGGTGGAATCGTGTTTAATGCATTTAAGAGAAGACGGATGTTATGTGTTTTTTCACCTATAGCCTGGAAGATTTCTAGTTCATTTTCGAGATGTGTTACAGTATTTCTTTTGCTGTCTAGTATTCTTGATTTCTCTACCTTGGCTGCTTTAATAGCGGCATCGAGCTTATAGCCCAATAATTTGGCAGTTTGTTTGGCTTTAATAATCAGGTTTATGAAGAAAAACTTCATACTTGCATACTTTGTACTTGTTTGTATCCTTGCCCAATTTGCACAACCTGGCATAATGCAGTTATTCATGCTACTGGGCATGGTTAAAAATTAAGACAGCATAAGCATAATTATTCCAAATATTACAGGTTCTGACAAGTAAAGAATTTTCAGTGTCTTGTCACAAATAGGCTACATATTGATTATTGACAATCTGTGACATGCCATAATAAGCAAAAATTAAAAACACTAATAAGCAGGCTTAAAATTAATAAATACAAACATTCCAACAGTTTCGAGATTAATTATACTTTCTATTTGCAAAAGTTCCTCAACTTTAACACAAAATAAGAAAAAAGGGAATTTTTAAGAAATCTGCAAGATTTCCCGAGATAATAAGAATTTCCTGGGTTAAAAATCAGCTGGGATGCCGTTGGAGAAATCCTAGTATCTTGTTTTAAAATTATAATTAATTGCATTAAAATTTTAAAAATATTCAAATTATATATATTTTAAAATATTAAATATATTATTTAATAATGTTTTAAATAAATTATTATTTTACTCTAATTATCAATGTAATTAGAGTAAAATATACTAATATATTTTATGTATTAAAGCTATATATATGTATTAATACTATAGTAAAATATATTAATATATTTTACTATAGTATTAATACATATATATAGCTTTAATACATAAAATATATTAGTATATTTTACTCTAATTACATTGATAATTAGAGTAAAATAATAATTTATTTAAAACATTATTAAATAATATATTTAATATTTTAAAATATATATAATTTGAATATTTTTAAAATTTTAATGCAATTAATTATAATTTTAAAACAAGATACTAGGATTTCTCCAACGGCATCCCAGCTGATTTTTAACCCAGGAAATTCTTATTATCTCGGGAAATCTTGCAGATTTCTTAAAAATTCCCTTTTTTCTTATTTTGTGTTAAAGTTGAGGAACTTTTGCAAATAGAAAGTATAATTAATCTCGAAACTGTTGGAATGTTTGTATTTATTAATTTTAAGCCTGCTTATTAGTGTTTTTAATTTTTGCTTATTATGGCATGTCACAGATTGTCAATAATCAATATGTAGCCTATTTGTGACAAGACACTGAAAATTCTTTACTTGTCAGAACCTGTAATATTTGGAATAATTATGCTTATGCTGTCTTAATTTTTAACCATGCCCAGTAGCATGAATAACTGCATTATGCCAGGTTGTGCAAATTGGGCAAGGATACAAACAAGTACAAAGTATGCAAGTATGAAGTTTTTCTTCATAAACCTGATTATTAAAGCCAAACAAACTGCCAAATTATTGGGCTATAAGCTCGATGCCGCTATTAAAGCAGCCAAGGTAGAGAAATCAAGAATACTAGACAGCAAAAGAAATACTGTAACACATCTCGAAAATGAACTAGAAATCTTCCAGGCTATAGGTGAAAAAACACATAACATCCGTCTTCTCTTAAATGCATTAAACACGATTCCACCTATATCAATTGAATCAAAAAGGGCATTTTTGGTAGCAGGACTTTTTTTTACTAAAATAAGAATCAAATTGTGTGATCAAGTATTCTTTGATTTTTAAAATCTTATAAAAGTTTACGATAATATTTTGTATTATGTTTTATTTAAATAAGCTAAGTTAGAAGGTAATTTTCCTTATTTAAATAAAACATAATACAAAATATTATCGTAAAGTTTTATGTAAGTTCATTTTTTTTCTTTAAATTTTCAACTCAATTCAAAGGCATTTTTGTTGTGAGTAGTTTTTAACAAACTTTAATAAACTTTTTCTATTTGTGAAAATTTCTACATAACTCAAAAATAATTTTTTTATACATATTTTACACAGCATTATTATTATTTTGGAAGTTGTAGGTTGTATTAAGTTAGTTAAAAATGAAAAGTAATTATATCATTCGATTTTAAGATTTATTTTATATCTTAAAAATAATTAATTATATCCTGGAATTCCGGAAAACAGATCACTTTTTTCCTGGAATCCCAGGACAAGCAGAAGATCAGGAAATAAGAAACCCTAGAAGGTACATATATAAATAATGTATTATATGCTGTTTGTGAATAAGACAGACACAAAGCAAGATGGTGAAACAGCTAAAAATTGCAAAATCCAAGTTTAATTTTGTAATTTTATAGCATGCAACACAGATTGGGCAGTACGAGGCAATAAACATTTGTTATGAGGATTTAAATCATTTAAAATGTAAAATATTTCTTTAATATGAGTTTATTAACAGTATATCATGTAGGTACAATGTTATACTGTTAAAAAATTTAATGCATAAAATTTGCATAATTTTTAATTTAATAGCATTATTAATTTAAAGGTTTCACATCACATGATTACTTGCTAAAATTTGTTAGTCTTAAGTCCTTAAATATTTTTACGTATATTTATATAAAATATTTTAAACTAAAGATTCAACAAGAGAGTTGAACATTTTCTATAATATTTTGAGCAATATGAATTTTTAAAGTAAAATAAGTGGATTTTGTTTAAAGGAGGGTTGATTAATTATAAAATTTAAATAAAATTTTTCAACAGTAATTGTTTGAGTAAAGAAAATCTTTCTAGAAAGATAACAAAACGAAAATTTTACAGGTGGAAGCAATTAGAAGACAGATATTCACTCCTATTTTACAGGTCAGAAATCTTCTCTCCTTTTTGTTTATTTTTTTTTTTTTAGGGGACGGCATGGATCTATTTTTTTTTCATTACATCTATAAAATCTTTTCCCTGATTTTCAAATAAGACACTTAGCTTTATTCTAGTAAGAAATTAAAGTTAGCAGGTATAATTTAACACTTTGGATAGCTATTTGAAATTCAATATGGTTAATTTTTTAATAATTTAGATAAAATTAAACTTTTTTAAATTATTTTTTTATATTACCTAACTAAAAGGGTTTTACGTGGTTACAAAGGAGACAAATGATGGAATTAAAGGTAAAATGTAAACTTTTAATACGATGTCCACATTTATACAACTTTGGATTTAAAAAAAAAATTGTGTCTAATTGACCTCATACTACTGCTGGATGCAACAGAAATTACACAACTCCCGGAGGGTTAAAATTGTTACTGGCTTGTGCAGCTCGCTAAAATATCATAAAAATATATTTCTAATTATTTTTAATTTATCAAATTAATAGGAACTAATAAATTTCCTTCATATTTAAAGAAAAAAAATCAACATTTTCAAAAACAATATCAAAAAGTTTTGTATATACATTAAAGCTAACATGCATAAAGCTATTTTTGAAATTTTCATGCATATGAGATTTTCCTAATAAAAATAATAGATTGTAATTTAAATAAACTACTTTACGTGAAACAATGTAATTTCAGGTGAACAGCAGGTCTTTAAGATTGGGAGCCAATAGAAGAAGTGAAGTCATTGAATCTTTCAATCATGTATCTCCTAAAGTTTTACAGTTACTGGTATGTACCACTTACTTTAATTATTTTGTATTTTATTTTCAGATACATCATTGTTCAATAATAATAAAGTTTAAAAACAGAGTAAGAAAGTAGTAATCATAAATGATTTTTTGAGATATTCTTTATTTCAGCTGAATGAGATATTAAAAACATTTCATTATAAAAATAAATAAATATAATAAATCAATATCTTAGAGTTAACCAATAGTTTAAGTTAATCTGAATAAAAATATGACTTAAATTCAAAAAGTTTACATTTTTCAGTTTTACATGAGGGAAAAAATAAATATATAGTAATTGAAAGAAGGTTTCAGTTTGTCCATATTACTTTGAGTTAATGGCTGAGGCTAAAAATATGGTTAAGGTTGCAAATTAAAGCTTTTACCCTGTAGATGATGATACTGAAGAGAGATTTGAGAAAAGTGCAATGATATAATGTTAAGTGTACAGTAAAAGTGTATCAGGTGATTATAAAACCCCTTGTAATCTCCACAGCTGTTCTTGCAACCCATACTTTGGGAACTGTTAATTAATATGGAATATAAAGGAACAAGTAAATTAGTATAAACTAAAGAGAAAAATTATTACACAACTGATAGCTAAACATAATAACTAAAACACTCACACCTGAACAAAAGCATAAAGGAATTGCTAACATAGCTCTATTTTACACTTAATTTATTCTATTTAGAAATGACAGCTCTCTATTAGATAACTTTATTTCAAATAAAAAGAGAAGAATAAGTGGTTTTTTTTATATTATGAAACAACAAATATAATTAAAAGCATAATTAAACAACTGCACAAATAATAGCAGCAAGATAATTCTGATTCCCACGTTTGATTCTCACACCTGAAATAAATTTGAACTCCCACTACTGACAATAAGAATGAACCATTCTCGTCATTAAAGCCTAACCTGAGAGAGAGAAACAATTTTGTATCTCATACATTGAAAGAAGTAATTTTCAGTTTCAAGAGTTAACTTTAAATGTTTATGACAACATTATTCATCATTCTTTTGACTGTTATAAACCATTTAGTTCATTTTCAAAATGCATTTTATTTTTTTCTATTTTTTCAAATTATTCTATCATATAATTAGTAATTTTACTATAAAGTAAGCGATTTATCTTAACATACTATTGTATATATTAATTTAAAGAGTGTTTGAGACTGTAAGACCAGTTTTAGTAAACATCTGGGGATAAAAATGCAGTTCAGTTATCAAATTAAAGCTCTTATGTTGTAAATGATGCCACTGAAGAAAGATTTGAAAAAGGTGCAATGGTTCAGGTGTAATGCAGTGGCAAAGATACAATGTTAAGTGTACAGGAATGCCATCTAATGATTTATTTTTTCTTAATTATTTTAACAGTTGGTTTCTCACCACTACTGCAAATTCCTGTTTCATTTGCTAATTACATATTAAGTCATTTTGCATTATTTTTCAATAAATGTTTTATCTATATTGATCACAGTGCCATCTACAAACTTTTAGTGCCAATCTCTATTTATTTTACTATTACTAGACAGTGGACATATAGGCCCTTAAAAGTGGCATTTTAGGCGCTTAAAATAAGCTCTTAAATTGCGTCTTTATGCTTTATAAACAAAAATAGGAGGTCAAAATTTGCACAATGAACAATTAACGTACTTATCAGGACGATGAATTTTTTTATTTAATATATGTATTCCAAACAAAAATGCACGTATTCAGGATGATGCAAACACAAAAGTATATAAACAATTTTCTTTACATTTTTTATTTGCTGTGTTTCCCATAGTTAGCTTCATAATATATTACAAGCACTTTTTCCAAATTTTCAATAGAAAAGTTGCAACGTTTGTCACCGAGAATTAATTTATATGCAGGAAAAAAAGCATATAATCCATTATCTTCAATAGGTGTGGAACACATCTACTGAAGATAAATAAAAGTATTTATTTTTTCTGAATTTTCTAATGGTAGCTGTTCATATATTTATTAAGTAACATCTCTTCAATCCGAAAAAAACTTCTGGTACCTCACAGCCAATTCAGGTTATAAAACTTCTTTTATTGCTTTTTTACAGATGCATTTCGAGCCAGGTTAACTTTCTAGCTCCTCTTCAGTGCTTAAGAGTCTCCATAGGCTAGAATGGCTTAATTTCACACTTATATCGTACTATTACACTTATACGATACTTTTAGTCCCATTTACAATGTTTTTACCAACACAAAGAATTATATTAAGGGTGTTTATCATGTTATATCGAAAGGATGTACAGCTTGCTACAAGGTTTCTTAAAATTATAAGTTTTTAATTAGTAAGAAACCTTGTAGCAAGTTGGAAGTTGGTTGGAATGCTAAATTGCCACCATGGGACTCAGGTGCAAAATTGACAGAAGCCGTTGAGATAGAGAACCAATTGGAAGAGCCTTAAGGTACAGAGAATGGCTATATGTGAATCACCTACACACAGTTTGGAAAATACAGGGTGGTTACAATTAAAAGTTACCCTACTCAAACCTGTATAGAGTCCATTCTCATTGATGTATTTTGATGATACTTGGTATATATGTTATATGGACCATAGGGAAAAGGAAAATGCAAAAAGAATAATTAGTTCAAATTTCTACACTAGGTGAAAGAATGGCGCATGAAGAACAAGAAACACAAAATGGACACACACAAAATGTTTTTATTTGTGACATTTGTTTAATGTGCAATCCATTTGCGTCAATCACATGTTCAAAGCGCCTTACAGAGTGTTCAACAGTAGCCCAATAGGTTTCTTGAGAAATTGCAGCAATATGGCATGTTATACTTGCTTTCAATTCAGGCAGAGTTCATATGCCTTCTTTATAGACATGATCTTTCAGATATCCCCACAACCATACTGAATTGAAAGCAAGCATATCATGCCATATTGCTGCAATTTCTCAAGAAACCTATCGGGCTACTGTTGAACATGCTACACTGTAAGGCGGTTTGAACATGTGATTGATGCAAATGGATTATCCATTAAACAAATGTCATGAATAAAAACATTTTGCATGTGTCCATTTGTGTTTCTTCTTCTTCATGTGCCATTTTTTCACCTAGTGGTAGAAATTTGAACTAATTATTTTTTTTGCATTTTTCCTTTTCCTTATGGTCCATATAATGTATATACCAAGTTTCATCAAAATACATCAAAGAGAACGGGCTCTATACAGGTCTGAATAGGTCAACTTTTAATTATAACCACCCTGTAATTGCTTACTGATGATTTTTATGTAGACTGCCAAATTTTAAATGATGTCATTGTATTTTAACTGAATAAAACCATTGATTTTAATGGGTTTCTGCTAGTGTAATATAAAATTGGAGAAGCAATTTTTTATTTGGTGTTTTAATAAAAATAATCATTTTATTTTTGTAACTTATTTGAATCACATAAACAATATTTATCTATTTTATAGATTTTTTGTGTGCATTATTACGGCATTTCATTCAGACCGATTTGTAGATACTAATTGATTGGGTTAGCCTCTTACGGCCAGTACCAGATTAGCCAAGCGGTCTGTAGGCTAATGAATTGACTTTGATCAGCTTAAGACACTGCAATGTATACATTACTGCTGAAATAAATGCTATGACTTGGTATTTAATATAAAATTTAATTATGAAATAAGAGCTGCTTAGGGTTTACAAAGTGAACACTAGTCTAATGTTTGGATTTTATGATATGATATATCAGGTAAAGCTATTTATCTACTTTTTATTGCTAAATATGAATTTCCAGGATTCTGATTGACCCTGTCACATGTTTGTGATGACCATTTATATTCTGAAAGATCAGTTGGATCTCTTGGAATCAAGACTCCTGACAACCACTTAGTCGATTACACGGAATAAGACACAAACGGGCTTTTGTACTAATTACTGGATTTTATAGGAGGTATTTGTGTGTGAATAGTGATGGAGTTAGACCTAAAACTAGGTTGTCATTATTAAACTACTACAACAAATTTATTAACAAAAGACAATCAGTAACAAAACCTAAATGAAAGTTACATATATTTAATTATTCGACTGCCTTATCACCTAACATAGAGAAAGTTTACAATTATTTAAGTCAACATAATTCCTCATTCTTTTTATATATTTTTCAAAGTTTTTGGCAGAAGCTGGCCATGGTTTCCTGTAATTTTGGTGGGAAACTTCTTTATTCACTGCTTTCTTGTCTATTGATTCAGTTCTTCAGCTCTGGGGGGTTTGTGTTCAGCCAAATTTATTTCATTTTACTTGTTCAATCATTGGGGAAAATTTTGGTCCTGAGGAGAGAAGTGACAAGGATCTTCCTTGTTGAATTGGTATCAAAGTCAACATCTGTTCTTGGAAACTTCCTTCTAAATTGAAAGTCTATCATGACTCGCAGAGAAAAAAAATATATTTTTTTTTTTTTTTATTAAATAAATTTTACATCAATCTAGGAAAAAAGTATCTGCCCTAGATTCTCACAAGTAATTTAGTAGTGTTTTTCTTGAAATGAAAACTGAGGTGATGGATAATTCCTGCTAGAATGCAGGATGGAAATTCAGTAAAACTTCTCTTTTTCTAAGACTTCAAATGAAATGACTTAATGTTGTTGATTTCTACATTACAGTGGGTGATCAGATAACAAATACTTTTGAGAAAGATTTTTATGATCGGACAATGAACACTTCACTGAACAAACATAAAAAGAAGCAATGAAAATAGCAAATACTGATTGATTTCCCTTGTCTTCAGGCAACAATTTGAAGCTTTTCGGAGCGCTGGAGACATCGACACTCAACCTGGAATATAATCATCAGATAGTATTCCTCCGAACTTTGAAGCTCTCCCTCGTAATTCCAGCCTTTTACTTTTCTGACAGAAACAATTCTTTTATAGTATTTGTGAGACTGTCAGGCAGGCACTCATTAAGTTTTGCATCGAGTTTTATTTTTGAAGGATAAAATAGCAAAGGTAGAGAGTGGGCAGAAAGTGTCTGATGTTGCTGGGCAGTATGGCTTGAACAAAATTACAGTAGGGTGCAGTTCAATCTTATCTAAGAAAGATACAGTATAATCAAAAAGACTCAAGCAGCTAAAGGAGTAACAAAAATCACTTCTGAGAAATAAAGAACATTGAAGAGCTTATAATGGAACCTGAAATGGATCTGACAACAGAAGAATGCCAAGAACTCTTGAATGAAGAACACCAAGAAACTCAGTGAGATATGTTTTGTTATGAAAAAGAGGATTAATGTCGATATCTGCTATTAATTAAAGATCTTTTGAAGAAGTGGGGGATGTCAGATCAATGGTCTTAGAATGGCATACAAACCAGGTTNATATTTAATATTTTAAAATATATATAATTTGAATATTTTTAAAATTTTAATGCAATTAATTATAATTTTAAAACAAGATACTAGGATTTCTCCAACGGCATCCCAGCTGATTTTTAACCCAGGAAATTCTTATTATCTCGGGAAATCTTGCAGATTTCTTAAAAATTCCCTTTTTTCTTATTTTGTGTTAAAGTTGAGGAACTTTTGCAAATAGAAAGTATAATTAATCTCGAAACTGTTGGAATGTTTGTATTTATTAATTTTAAGCCTGCTTATTAGTGTTTTTAATTTTTGCTTATTATGGCATGTCACAGATTGTCAATAATCAATATGTAGCCTATTTGTGACAAGACACTGAAAATTCTTTACTTGTCAGAACCTGTAATATTTGGAATAATTATGCTTATGCTGTCTTAATTTTTAACCATGCCCAGTAGCATGAATAACTGCATTATGCCAGGTTGTGCAAATTGGGCAAGGATACAAACAAGTACAAAGTATGCAAGTATGAAGTTTTTCTTCATAAACCTGATTATTAAAGCCAAACAAACTGCCAAATTATTGGGCTATAAGCTCGATGCCGCTATTAAAGCAGCCAAGGTAGAGAAATCAAGAATACTAGACAGCAAAAGAAATACTGTAACACATCTCGAAAATGAACTAGAAATCTTCCAGGCTATAGGTGAAAAAACACATAACATCCGTCTTCTCTTAAATGCATTAAACACGATTCCACCTATATCAATTGAATCAAAAAGGGCATTTTTGGTAGCAGGACTTTTTTTTACTAAAATAAGAATCAAATTGTGTGATCAAGTATTCTTTGATTTTTAAAATCTTATAAAAGTTTACGATAATATTTTGTATTATGTTTTATTTAAATAAGCTAAGTTAGAAGGTAATTTTCCTTATTTAAATAAAACATAATACAAAATATTATCGTAAAGTTTTATGTAAGTTCATTTTTTTTCTTTAAATTTTCAACTCAATTCAAAGGCATTTTTGTTGTGAGTAGTTTTTAACAAACTTTAATAAACTTTTTCTATTTGTGAAAATTTCTACATAACTCAAAAATAATTTTTTTATACATATTTTACACAGCATTATTATTATTTTGGAAGTTGTAGGTTGTATTAAGTTAGTTAAAAATGAAAAGTAATTATATCATTCGATTTTAAGATTTATTTTATATCTTAAAAATAATTAATTATATCCTGGAATTCCGGAAAACAGATCACTTTTTTCCTGGAATCCCAGGACAAGCAGAAGATCAGGAAATAAGAAACCCTAGAAGGTACATATATAAATAATGTATTATATGCTGTTTGTGAATAAGACAGACACAAAGCAAGATGGTGAAACAGCTAAAAATTGCAAAATCCAAGTTTAATTTTGTAATTTTATAGCATGCAACACAGATTGGGCAGTACGAGGCAATAAACATTTGTTATGAGGATTTAAATCATTTAAAATGTAAAATATTTCTTTAATATGAGTTTATTAACAGTATATCATGTAGGTACAATGTTATACTGTTAAAAAATTTAATGCATAAAATTTGCATAATTTTTAATTTAATAGCATTATTAATTTAAAGGTTTCACATCACATGATTACTTGCTAAAATTTGTTAGTCTTAAGTCCTTAAATATTTTTACGTATATTTATATAAAATATTTTAAACTAAAGATTCAACAAGAGAGTTGAACATTTTCTATAATATTTTGAGCAATATGAATTTTTAAAGTAAAATAAGTGGATTTTGTTTAAAGGAGGGTTGATTAATTATAAAATTTAAATAAAATTTTTCAACAGTAATTGTTTGAGTAAAGAAAATCTTTCTAGAAAGATAACAAAACGAAAATTTTACAGGTGGAAGCAATTAGAAGACAGATATTCACTCCTATTTTACAGGTCAGAAATCTTCTCTCCTTTTTGTTTATTTTTTTTTTTTTAGGGGACGGCATGGATCTATTTTTTTTTCATTACATCTATAAAATCTTTTCCCTGATTTTCAAATAAGACACTTAGCTTTATTCTAGTAAGAAATTAAAGTTAGCAGGTATAATTTAACACTTTGGATAGCTATTTGAAATTCAATATGGTTAATTTTTTAATAATTTAGATAAAATTAAACTTTTTTAAATTATTTTTTTATATTACCTAACTAAAAGGGTTTTACGTGGTTACAAAGGAGACAAATGATGGAATTAAAGGTAAAATGTAAACTTTTAATACGATGTCCACATTTATACAACTTTGGATTTAAAAAAAAAATTGTGTCTAATTGACCTCATACTACTGCTGGATGCAACAGAAATTACACAACTCCCGGAGGGTTAAAATTGTTACTGGCTTGTGCAGCTCGCTAAAATATCATAAAAATATATTTCTAATTATTTTTAATTTATCAAATTAATAGGAACTAATAAATTTCCTTCATATTTAAAGAAAAAAAATCAACATTTTCAAAAACAATATCAAAAAGTTTTGTATATACATTAAAGCTAACATGCATAAAGCTATTTTTGAAATTTTCATGCATATGAGATTTTCCTAATAAAAATAATAGATTGTAATTTAAATAAACTACTTTACGTGAAACAATGTAATTTCAGGTGAACAGCAGGTCTTTAAGATTGGGAGCCAATAGAAGAAGTGAAGTCATTGAATCTTTCAATCATGTATCTCCTAAAGTTTTACAGTTACTGGTATGTACCACTTACTTTAATTATTTTGTATTTTATTTTCAGATACATCATTGTTCAATAATAATAAAGTTTAAAAACAGAGTAAGAAAGTAGTAATCATAAATGATTTTTTGAGATATTCTTTATTTCAGCTGAATGAGATATTAAAAACATTTCATTATAAAAATAAATAAATATAATAAATCAATATCTTAGAGTTAACCAATAGTTTAAGTTAATCTGAATAAAAATATGACTTAAATTCAAAAAGTTTACATTTTTCAGTTTTACATGAGGGAAAAAATAAATATATAGTAATTGAAAGAAGGTTTCAGTTTGTCCATATTACTTTGAGTTAATGGCTGAGGCTAAAAATATGGTTAAGGTTGCAAATTAAAGCTTTTACCCTGTAGATGATGATACTGAAGAGAGATTTGAGAAAAGTGCAATGATATAATGTTAAGTGTACAGTAAAAGTGTATCAGGTGATTATAAAACCCCTTGTAATCTCCACAGCTGTTCTTGCAACCCATACTTTGGGAACTGTTAATTAATATGGAATATAAAGGAACAAGTAAATTAGTATAAACTAAAGAGAAAAATTATTACACAACTGATAGCTAAACATAATAACTAAAACACTCACACCTGAACAAAAGCATAAAGGAATTGCTAACATAGCTCTATTTTACACTTAATTTATTCTATTTAGAAATGACAGCTCTCTATTAGATAACTTTATTTCAAATAAAAAGTGAAGAATAAGTGGTTTTTTTTATATTATGAAACAACAAATATAATTAAAAGCATAATTAAACAACTGCACAAATAATAGCAGCAAGATAATTCTGATTCCCACGTTTGATTCTCACACCTGAAATAAATTTGAACTCCCACTACTGACAATAAGAATGAACCATTCTCGTCATTAAAGCCTAACCTGAGAGAGAGAAACAATTTTGTATCTCATACATTGAAAGAAGTAATTTTCAGTTTCAAGAGTTAACTTTAAATGTTTATGACAACATTATTCATCATTCTTTTGACTGTTATAAACCATTTAGTTCATTTTCAAAATGCATTTTATTTTTTTCTATTTTTTCAAATTATTCTATCATATAATTAGTAATTTTACTATAAAGTAAGCGATTTATCTTAACATACTATTGTATATATTAATTTAAAGAGTGTTTGAGACTGTAAGACCAGTTTTAGTAAACATCTGGGGATAAAAATGCAGTTCAGTTATCAAATTAAAGCTCTTATGTTGTAAATGATGCCACTGAAGAAAGATTTGAAAAAGGTGCAATGGTTCAGGTGTAATGCAGTGGCAAAGATACAATGTTAAGTGTACAGGAATGCCATCTAATGATTTATTTTTTCTTAATTATTTTAACAGTTGGTTTCTCACCACTACTGCAAATTCCTGTTTCATTTGCTAATTACATATTAAGTCATTTTGCATTATTTTTCAATAAATGTTTTATCTATATTGATCACAGTGCCATCTACAAACTTTTAGTGCCAATCTCTATTTATTTTACTATTACTAGACAGTGGACATATAGGCCCTTAAAAGTGGCATTTTAGGCGCTTAAAATAAGCTCTTAAATTGCGTCTTTATGCTTTATAAACAAAAATAGGAGGTCAAAATTTGCACAATGAACAATTAACGTACTTATCAGGACGATGAATTTTTTTATTTAATATATGTATTCCAAACAAAAATGCACGTATTCAGGATGATGCAAACACAAAAGTATATAAACAATTTTCTTTACATTTTTTATTTGCTGTGTTTCCCATAGTTAGCTTCATAATATATTACAAGCACTTTTTCCAAATTTTCAATAGAAAAGTTGCAACGTTTGTCACCGAGAATTAATTTATATGCAGGAAAAAAAGCATATAATCCATTATCTTCAATAGGTGTGGAACACATCTACTGAAGATAAATAAAAGTATTTATTTTTTCTGAATTTTCTAATGGTAGCTGTTCATATATTTATTAAGTAACATCTCTTCAATCCGAAAAAAACTTCTGGTACCTCACAGCCAATTCAGGTTATAAAACTTCTTTTATTGCTTTTTTACAGATGCATTTCGAGCCAGGTTAACTTTCTAGCTCCTCTTCAGTGCTTAAGAGTCTCCATAGGCTAGAATGGCTTAATTTCACACTTATATCGTACTATTACACTTATACGATACTTTTAGTCCCATTTACAATGTTTTTACCAACACAAAGAATTATATTAAGGGTGTTTATCATGTTATATCGAAAGGATGTACAGCTTGCTACAAGGTTTCTTAAAATTATAAGTTTTTAATTAGTAAGAAACCTTGTAGCAAGTTGGAAGTTGGTTGGAATGCTAAATTGCCACCATGGGACTCAGGTGCAAAATTGACAGAAGCCGTTGAGATAGAGAACCAATTGGAAGAGCCTTAAGGTACAGAGAATGGCTATATGTGAATCACCTACACACAGTTTGGAAAATACAGGGTGGTTACAATTAAAAGTTACCCTACTCAAACCTGTATAGAGTCCATTCTCATTGATGTATTTTGATGATACTTGGTATATATGTTATATGGACCATAGGGAAAAGGAAAATGCAAAAAGAATAATTAGTTCAAATTTCTACACTAGGTGAAAGAATGGCGCATGAAGAACAAGAAACACAAAATGGACACACACAAAATGTTTTTATTTGTGACATTTGTTTAATGTGCAATCCATTTGCGTCAATCACATGTTCAAAGCGCCTTACAGAGTGTTCAACAGTAGCCCAATAGGTTTCTTGAGAAATTGCAGCAATATGGCATGTTATACTTGCTTTCAATTCAGGCAGAGTTCATATGCCTTCTTTATAGACATGATCTTTCAGATATCCCCACAACCATACTGAATTGAAAGCAAGCATATCATGCCATATTGCTGCAATTTCTCAAGAAACCTATCGGGCTACTGTTGAACATGCTACACTGTAAGGCGGTTTGAACATGTGATTGATGCAAATGGATTATCCATTAAACAAATGTCATGAATAAAAACATTTTGCATGTGTCCATTTGTGTTTCTTCTTCTTCATGTGCCATTTTTTCACCTAGTGGTAGAAATTTGAACTAATTATTTTTTTTGCATTTTTCCTTTTCCTTATGGTCCATATAATGTATATACCAAGTTTCATCAAAATACATCAAAGAGAACGGGCTCTATACAGGTCTGAATAGGTCAACTTTTAATTATAACCACCCTGTAATTGCTTACTGATGATTTTTATGTAGACTGCCAAATTTTAAATGATGTCATTGTATTTTAACTGAATAAAACCATTGATTTTAATGGGTTTCTGCTAGTGTAATATAAAATTGGAGAAGCAATTTTTTATTTGGTGTTTTAATAAAAATAATCATTTTATTTTTGTAACTTATTTGAATCACATAAACAATATTTATCTATTTTATAGATTTTTTGTGTGCATTATTACGGCATTTCATTCAGACCGATTTGTAGATACTAATTGATTGGGTTAGCCTCTTACGGCCAGTACCAGATTAGCCAAGCGGTCTGTAGGCTAATGAATTGACTTTGATCAGCTTAAGACACTGCAATGTATACATTACTGCTGAAATAAATGCTATGACTTGGTATTTAATATAAAATTTAATTATGAAATAAGAGCTGCTTAGGGTTTACAAAGTGAACACTAGTCTAATGTTTGGATTTTATGATATGATATATCAGGTAAAGCTATTTATCTACTTTTTATTGCTAAATATGAATTTCCAGGATTCTGATTGACCCTGTCACATGTTTGTGATGACCATTTATATTCTGAAAGATCAGTTGGATCTCTTGGAATCAAGACTCCTGACAACCACTTAGTCGATTACACGGAATAAGACACAAATGGGCTTTTGTACTAATTACTGGATTTTATAGGAGGTATTTGTGTGTGAATAGTGATGGAGTTAGACCTAAAACTAGGTTGTCATTATTAAACTACAACAACAAATTTATTAACAAAAGACAATCAGTAACAAAACCTAAATGAAAGTTACATATATTTAATTATTCGACTGCCTTATCACCTAACATAGAGAAAGTTTACAATTATTTAAGTCAACATAATTCCTCATTCTTTTTATATATTTTTCAAAGTTTTTGGCAGAAGCTGGCCATGGTTTCCTGTAATTTTGGTGGGAAACTTCTTTATTCACTGCTTTCTTGTCTATTGATTCAGTTCTTCAGCTCTGGGGGGTTTGTGTTCAGCCAAATTTATTTCATTTTACTTGTTCAATCATTGGGGAAAATTTTGGTCCTGAGGAGAGAAGTGACAAGGATCTTCCTTGTTGAATTGGTATCAAAGTCAACATCTGTTCTTGGAAACTTCCTTCTAAATTGAAAGTCTATCATGACTCGCAGAGAAAAAAAATATATTTTTTTTTTTTTTATTAAAT
>NW_019385838.1:62819-76358 GCF_000671375.1 Centruroides sculpturatus | reverse complement strand
TTACATATAAATGAACGTAGTTAGTAAGAAAGTATATATTTTTTATTTTTTGGGGTCTCCAGAACGAATTAATCAAATTCCCATACAAACGTATGGTAAATTGATAATCGGTTAATGAACAATTCGAATAACAAACAAAGTCTTGAAACAGATTATGTTCATTAACTGATCACCACTGTATTCCGTATTTGGCAATTTGTGAGTAAAGCAACACAAAGTTTTCTATTTCCTTATAGGTCTGTGAAATAAGACAAAATAGGCTAAAAAGACCTATAAATCTTATTTTGGAATAGTTAAGGTGCTATTTTTAGTGGCAGGCTATTGAATTTAATAATTTCTATATAGATCATATCTCAAACAGTGTAGAAAACTATAAGCTTGGACAAGGCTTTTTAGAAATGTTATAATAGTGGTTCCCAACCGGTGTTCCATAAGCATCTCTTAAGTGTTCCGCAGATTTAGTCGGAAATCGGGAAGTGTACAATCGTATTCGACTTGCAAGTAAACTTCACAATACATGTTTCGCTCTTCAAATTGACGAATCACAGATACTAATGGAAAAGCCATTTTACTTGGATACATTCGATTTGTTAAAGAAAATAGAATAGTCAATAAATTTTTGTGTTGCAGAAAGTTACTAGAAGGAACGAATGAAGAAGCCGTTTATAATGCTATCAATTGAACGTTCGAATTTGAACTGGGATCAATGCATGGAAATCTGCACTGATGGAGCTCCATCAATGACAGAATCAGTCAAGGGATTTGTGGCATTTGCAAAGCAACGAAACAGTGAGATTTATATAAATCACTGCTTCTTACTTAGAAAATTGCTTATTGCAAAAAAGATTACCTGCAGAATTAAAAGATGTTCTTACTAGTGTTGTTAATGTGGCAAATTACATAAAGGCAAGACTGTTGAAATCCCAAATTTTTAAACAACTGTGTGCAACGATGGAAGCAAAATATGAAGGGTTAATTTTTCATACAGAAATCAGGTGGCTTTCTCGAGGAAAAATGCTTTTTACTGTACTGGAACTGAAAAAAGAATTGATAGTTTTCTTCGAACAAGAAAATATGTGCTTTTTCAGAAAATCTTAAAAATGATATGTGGTGTGCCAAAGTTGGATATTTAACGAACATATTTAATTATTTAAACATTGTAAATACTACTATGCAAAGTGTACAGGAAAACATCTTAACATCAACGGACAAACTATCAGCTTTCCACAAGAAGATCATTCTTTGGTAAAAAAGAGAAGAAAATTATCTCAGTATGTTTCCTTCCATACATAATAATATAGATATTGTTTCCTTGATATGAGAACATTTAGCAATATTAGAAAACAACGTAAGAAAATATTTTCCTTCTCTCAACACGGACAAATATTACTAGATTAGGAATCCATTTATTTCAAAAGAATTATATAATAATTTTGAATTTAATGTCTCAGAGGAAGAGGAGCTCATATCCTTGTCATCCGACTGCTCCTTGAAAATCAAACACGCTGAAACGAATCTTGATGAATTCTAGATATCGGTCCAACAAGAATATCCACGAATATAAAATAAAAAGCCATAAAAATTTTACTATTTTTTTCAACTTCATATTTATGTGAACTTGGGTTTTCCACATTAACCAATACAAAATATATTTAAAAAAAAAAGGAAAGACTGAGAAATTTAGAGAAAGAAATAAGGGTGGCATTGTCTTGTATACATCCCAACATAGAAGAAATATGTAAAAAACATCAGGCACATCAGGCCAAGTTTCCCATTAAAGTTATTTAGGTATATTTTTTTTTGTCCTAAAATTGGCATTAATAATACGAGTAGAGATTTTCAATTATAACTGCTCAATTCTAATAAAATGACAAGCTTATGTATTTCATATTAACTTAAGTAAGTGTTCCGCTAAAGAAAATTGCTCACAAAAATGTTTCGCATCCTAGAAAAGGTTGGGAACCACTGTGTTATAAGGTGTATTGCAAAAGTATCAGGCCAATCCAATTTATTTGGAGTAATAAACTTTTATTATATATAAGAAAAAAACTAATGACAGGAATGAATGTAAGTGTAAAAGGATTACTTATTCTTTAATACTTACATTCAAAAATAAAAATTTTTATTCTAAAAATCAAAAGTAATTGTGTTTTAAAAAAATAAGGCCAGTGAGTAATTTAATATTAAATCGGAGCTGCCATACAAAGATAAACACTCAAATGACCTTGAAGAAACAACAAAAATTTAAATGTTTTTGGACATTCTTCAAGTAGAATACATAATGGAATGTCATAATGGTAGTTTGGATAATAATAATCTAGAATAAAAATTCAAATTTTACCATCAGAAGATTAGCATTCTTAACAATTAATGGTGTTATAAATTCAATTATGCCACCAATTACAAAGTGTACTATTCCTTTGTAATTATTAAATCATAGCTGATGATGATTGATTTTTGATAAATAACGCAAAAATGCATTTTTGCAATAATTTTTGTGAACTGTGTGTTTGTATTTTTTTTACCAGATGCTCATTTTCTGGTGTTTGAAACTACCCAGATAAAATATTTTTGTTTTTAATCATTCTTGTATTTTGTCAGGAGTAACAATGAATACCAATAGGAAAAGCAAAGTTTTTGAATTGAATTTCAATTTGAAATTCCAAAATCACACAGGAGCCTGATATAAGGTTTAATTTATTCCCACATGAAAGCGGATGATTATTCAGAAATCAGAATTCAGAGAAACTTATAAGTGTAATTAGTGGATAGTGGATTTAACTGTTAAGAATTGGCAAAAAAAAGTTATCGTTTGTCCAGCTTTACATGAACAAATTACGTTGTTGATTTTACAAGATTTTTCCTTAACGTTTAAAATGCCAGTAATTTTTGTAGGACAATGTGTGCGTTTATGTGCATTTGACGTTTTATTTGTGATTAAATGAAATAAAATTAGAATTGTATTAATAAATCTAATTTTCTTTATTTTGATCTTTGAACTCACACCTTGTCCTATATGCAAGGTCATCTTATAAGCAAGTAAATACAGTGTTTTTATTTTTGATTGTAAATAGAAAAAATAATCCTTCTACATCTACATTTCTTTCTGTCACTGATTTTTTGTTGAAGTGTAATAAAAATGTATTATTCCAAAAAAATGGGTAGCTTTATGTTTTTGCAAGACACCTTGTTAATGTTTCTTTATACATGTTGCCAATATCCTAAAAGTAGCCCCAATATATGAATGAGAAATTCTAGTAGAATTATTGATCAAGAATTTGATATATTTCTAATTTTTTTTTTCTCATAAAGATAAATCCTTATCATTAACTATCAAACATCATAGCGATGATTGAAGGCTAATTAGTAAAAAGTCCTGATTCATAAAATAAACTAAATGTAAAGTAATATCTAGATAAGGAATAGAAAATTTTGTGAATTTTAAATCTGTTTGAAAAAAGTTAGAAATAACTGTAATCTCTTTTTCCATATCTATTTGAAAGAGTTTGTTGTGAACATTCAGTTGCAATAAAAGGAGATAAATTGGATTTATGGAAAACTCCAGAAGCTAAACCAGATGATATTTGCCTAATGTTAAAATCTAGAAAAAGTATGGAGTCACTTTCAAAATTTAATATTCCTCCATACTTTTCCTAGATTTTCTACAATTTTCTTTAGAAAATTCCTCCATACTTTTCAAACAAAAAATTTTATTGTTAAATAAACAGAATTAAATTTTTTGAGAAAAGTTCAGAACTTTACCTTCAAACCATCTCATACAATAAGCATACCATTTACATAATAGCCTTAAATTTCCAATTTTATATCTTTAAGAGGTCTAATAAAAGCTTCACACACTAATATTACATAAATTATCTAAATTATAAATTCTTTAGATTGGGTATCAAACTGGTGGCCCCTGATGTTATTTTTCATGGCCCACAGCCACGATGCTCTACAATAAAATGAAAAACAGAACAATATGTTACGAAGAAAATAACGAGTAACCATCACATCATTGCTATGACATATGTCATATGATATGATGTACTGGTCAACAATGGAAGACTATGCCGTGGTTGTACATCTCGCCAGTAACTTCAAGCCAATTTCAATATAGAGATGCCAAGCTTCAAAACTCGCTAAAAAGTCTTTCTTTCACTTGCAGAGCCATACACAGCAGGTAGGGACAGCCGCCACAATTGAGGTGTGTAATCATATTTTCTTCAAATTTTAACAGAAGACATTTGTGCTAGTTTCTTTGTCCCAATTGGTATATTAAAGATTTGAGGGTTGTTTTCTTTTATAATATGCTAAAAAAAATGTAAGTATATGTGGTTGCGGTTATTTGAAGTTTTAAAATTTAAATTTAAACCCTAATTTTTATACAGAAAATGTCACTTTCAACGCTAAATAAAAAACAAAAGATTGATGACGAGGGAAGAAAATTTCAAGAAAGGTATGAGCCGAACTATTTTTGTGTGGAAGTAAACACTAAATTTGCTTAATCTGCAAGGAAACAATTAGTGTTGCTAAAGAATACAACATTAAGCGACACTATAGCACTAATCACAAACAACAATTTTCATGCTTCGAAGGAAAAATAAGAAAAGAAAAAATTAAAAACAATGAAGAATTCACTTAATTTTATAAACGATGAGTGCTTACAAAATTTATGAAAAATAATGAATCAGTAATAAGAGCCAGTTATGAAATAAGCTATTTGTTTCATAACTGGCTAAGCAGTTTATTAGCAAAATAATCAAAATCATTCACCAATGGTTCTTTAATCAAGGAATGTGTGATAAAAACTACCTAATTCGTCTGTCCAGAAAAGGAGTACAGGTATTTTGAGATACAGTAATACCTCAACTTACACGAACCCGGAGTTTCGTGATTTTCAAATCTCGTCGATTCGTCTTTTGTTTGAGCGCCATGCAACTCTTGATTACTCACTCCCCCCACACTATTGTTCAGCTTACATGTTCAGATGTGCCGCACAGAATCGACACATAGCTACAATTTATTTTGAGTTATTTTTTTCTGTGTTTGTTATATCTATGGAGACTTGAGAGACAATATGTGGTGATTTCTTGTAACCGTGAACGAATCGAAAGACGAGATAAGATTAACGAGAACATTTATTAGCTTACATACATCCGATTTGGATTTTACACAAATTGTGAGATTATACCCCAACTTACACGAATTTGACTTACGCGGTTATCTCTCAGTCCCACCTATCACGTAAGTTTGGGGTATTACTGTATTTCATTATCAAGAAATACATTGGCAGACAGAATTACAGGAATGGCAGATGATGTCAGTTCACAACTAAAGGAAATATCTACCAAAGTCCAATGCTTTTCAATTGCAATTGATGAAAGCACGGACATAAAAGCTGCAACTTGTTTTTTTCCGTTGTTGCAATAACAACATGAAGATCATTGAAGAATTGTTGGAAATTATCCCTTTTCACGGAATAATAATAGGCAAAGATATTTTTGATGCCATATGGAGCATTTTAGAAAAATGTAAGCTTCCTCTTGACAAGCTTGTTTCTGTAACAACTGATGGCACTAAATCAATGACAGGTGAAACTAGAGGATTTGTGCTAGAAAATTACAAGATGAGTATTCAGATAAACTGAAAATTATGGCTTTCCATTGCCTTATTCACCAAGTTCTCTATTTAACCATTGCCAATTTACTTCATTCCTTAAAGATTTAGAATCCTTATTACACATAGTTCTTTGGTTGTTCTGCCACAAAGTCCCAAAGAATTTCTATCTGCTTTTGAAAGAAATAATATTATTTCTTGAAAATGAAAGATGAAAACAAAGAAAATATATCGGTTATAAAATATTCATTGTGAGTAAAAGACCTAGCATTTTTAACAGATATTACAGACTATCTGAATAGTCTTAATATTACATTGTGAGACAAAGGTAAATTAATAAAGAATATGTACAATGCAATTGCAAGTTCTGTAAAAAAACTGACTTTGTTTAAAAATCATTTGCAAAAAAAAGTTTCCTATATTTTCCTACGTGTGAGCAGTTAAAAGCACAAAATTGAAGTTGCTCATTTTCACAATATGTTGATAAAATTGAAGAAATCAAATACGACTTCAATAAACATTTTGATGATTTCAAAATGTTACAAGAAATTTTTGCTTTTCATTGGACCTTTTTCCTTTCAAGTTGAAAATTCTCCGAAATCGATAAAACTGGAATTGATTTCGAGAATGATTCAGTTTTAAAAGACAAATATTGAGAAGTAGGAACTCCCAAAATATATTCCTATTTAGGTGAAAAATACCCGGAAATTAAAAAGCTTGCTGCACAAATTTTATGCTTTTTTGGAAGTACGTACTTATGTGAGCAATTATTTTCATGCATGAAATTAAATAAAATGGCATACAGATCAAGATTAACTGATAAACATCTATCTGCCATAATGAAGATTGTTTGTTCTCAGTCTTTCAACCCAGATATTGGAAAACTAGAAGAAGAAAGTGCTGGCAAGTTTCCAAAGAAAACAATTAAGTTTTATAAATATGTACCAGTACATTAAATAAAATGTTTAAATAAAAGCAATACTATAGCAATTATATATTGTTGAGTTGAATTCACTTAGGGCAACTAAAACACATTATGTAGTTAAGTGAATTCAACTCAACAATATATAATTGCTATAGTATTGCTTTTATTTAAACATGTTCCCCTATCCCTATCTGCCCTATCTATATTCATGCATTCTCACTTATAATTATAATTTTAAGAAAATTTGTAAATGTGATGTTGCCTGCTTGAATCTTACCAGTCTCATTAAATGGCTTTGTTAAGCACGTGTTTGACACATCTGCTTTAGATAAAGGAGAGACCATTGGCATTGCATTTTGTAAATAAAAATTACAAATGAAACAAAAATAATTATTAACCAATTATTCTAAAACATTTCTTATAGCAAGGTCTGTTGTTCACACAACTCTTTATTTTCTGGACCCTAACATAAGGTGATTAGCATCTAGTTTGAGTAATGATTGTTGAACTTGTTTTTTATATATCCTCCTTCTATCTTCTGGGATTCTGTAGAACTAATGTATTCTTCAAGTAGCACTATGTAAGTAGATTTATTCATAAAGTACGATGTTTCTGCTTTTATCTGCTTTGGTAAGTGTGATGTCGTTAGTCTGGAGCCAATTCTTACTTTCATTTATGTTTGTCCAGAACTTCTTATCCCTATCATCAATTTCTTTTCTTCTTTGGTTGATGATAGGGATAAGAAGTTCTAGACAAACATAAGTGAAAGTAAGAATTGGCTCCAGACTAACAACGTCACACTTACCAAAGCAGATAAAAGCAGAAACATGGTACTTTATGAAGAAAGCTACTTACATAGTGCTACTTGAAGAATACATTAGTTCTACAGAATGCTAGAAGATAGAAGAAGGATATATAGACAAACTCCATCATACAGTTGTAAGATTTACAAGTATCTATCTAGTTTGATTTTAGAGTTTTCTGTAAGTTTGATTTATCTATTTTTTGATAATTAGATGTTCATACCAATCCCTTTCATATAAAAATAAAGTGATTTCTGCATTAGTTCATATAGTCTTCATTTGTGTGGGGGAAATTAATTCAATTGCATTTTGATTACTAATTATTTTATTAGAAAGATTGATTTTATTATAAAGTTTCTTAGTCTCTTTTAAATCTGCCATGTTTTTTCAACCAGATTGAAGTTTACAAAGTGTTGTCTGTTATCTTGATAAATTACTTCATGCTTAGTTATTTCATAAAATATAATACCTTTTACTGATTAGGCCTCAACCATCTCTATTGTGTTTGATAGTTAATGATGGGGATTTATTATCTTTATGAGAAAAATTCAGGAAGATATCAAATTTCTTTGATCAATAATTCTACTAGAGTTTCTTGTTAATGTATTGATTCTGCTTTTAGGATACAATATGTATAAAGGAGCATCAATACAACATTTCTCATAATAAATTACAGAATTAAATAAGACAGTTCTTACTGAATAGACTCTACTTGGCCTGATGTAAAACTTACATTCATGTACAGATTGTAATTTGGTTTTTCTCTGGAAAGCTATTTTTATTTTGACAATGCTTTCCAGTATTTACCTCATAATGACCAAAAACAAAAAATATATTCCAACAATATGTATGTATATAATCTATAGAATAAAATCAAGGTTTTTTTGGAATGCTTTAAATAAAATTGACTTTTTATGATGTTTGATAATTAGTTACATATATTATACTTATAAACAATTGTTGAATTTAAAGTAAAATTTAAAAATTTTTTATTACATTTCAGAATGCATGTATGCAAACCCTAAGTCATGGAGATCCTAGAATACATACCAAAGTTTTTCGATGTCTTGGTAGTTGGCTTTCAATTGGAGGCTTTCCTTCTCAAGATACCACCCTACATACATTACTGAAATTCGTTTTCCAAGCTCTGGTAATTTAATAATACTGTTATTATATTTCATGGAAATTAAGTTGTTTGAAATGAATGTATTGATTTAAAACTAAATAGGCATAGTTATTAGTAAGATATTTAAAAAAAAAATCTGTACAAAAGTGATGTAGATATTTAGTTTTTATTTGGAATAATTGACATTTTAAAATAATAAAATTCAGAATCCATCATATATTACAGGTATAAAGCAATTGTTTTGAAAGAAAATGATATTTGTAAATAACATAATTGCAAAACAGTATTATTTGACATTATTGAATTTCAAATTTTAAGTGTACAAAAAATATATTAAGATAAAGTTAAATATTTAAAAAATAAATTATATTCATTTTTATAACATTTAAGGAAACATAATAACTTTAAAAATTTTGTAAAATAGAAGAAATATTCCAAAACAAAAAAAAATTATGAAGTCTGTCTTTTAAAGAATTTTCTTTTATGTACTGTACTTTGACATATTTTGTATTTTGGAGTATTTTTCTATTTTATTTTATAGAATTTTTAATCATATTTCTCTCTGATGTTTTACTGATAATTTTTACATTTATCATAAAGGATCATTCTATCTAGATATACATATAAAAACCTAAAGAAAACTTAAAAGATTATTATAATAAGACAGTTAATAAGACATAAAATTTAATTGCATTAGCTATAATAAAGATTATTACAGTCAACCCCCTATAATTACGATTCCTATAAAACTATGAAAAAATATACGTATTTTGGAAATGTTGAGTCGGATTAGTGTAGAATCGATTAATTTTATGGAAGAAAACCTTTCAATTAGCCGTAGTCCATAAACTTGACACGTGTCGGGCTGTGATTGGAACGACTTGTAAGAAATCGGATTCCTAATAAATTGGAACGTATCTATATCTTATAGGGGGGTCGACTGTATTAATGTTTGCAAGCTGATTAAGTATTAATACAAATATTGATGCTCTATTAAAAAAATAGGTTTACAGGTACATAACCATAAATAAGCAATCAGTAAGTATACTGTACATTGGTTATTGTTTATATACAGGATGGAGCAGAAAGGACAGATGTTTTTGAAATGGCTAGAACTCACCACCAGGTGGAGTGACAGTTGTGTGGCAGGTAATGTGAAAGTAGTGAGGTCTTAGCATTGTCTTTTCAGTTAAAGGCATGGTGCCATGGATGATAGAATACCATGTGTTTGCGTACGACTGAGGAACAGTCGTACACAAAGGGGATTGCTCAGTTGTACATATCTGATGGAAATACGTTTCCACGTCCTTGCATGAGATGGAAACATATTTCCATCAGATGTGTGTGTTTCAACAGGATGGTATGATGGTCCACACAGCTAGAGCATCAATTGACATTATTTGTCATCTCATCCCTGGTTGCCTCATTTCCAGGTTCAGTGACATTGATTGGCCTCCTCATTTACCTGACCTATCATGTGCAATTATTTCTTGTGGGGACACCTCAAGGCACGTGTATATAGGCATAAGCCCATTCTTTGCAAGAACTGAAGCAAGCTATTTACATAAAAGTTGCCAAAATTGCCTTCTGAAATGCATCACTGATAAGACACCATATGGGAGATGATGTTTTCCACACTTGATTCTGTAAAATGCTATTTCAATGCAAACTTGCATCTTCCAACAAATATCTTTAGTAGTAACAGTTACAGATGTGACTTTTTTTTAAAACGTTTGTTTTTTCTGCCCCATTCTGTATAATTATAACCAATGTATTAGTCCTGTGGTAGGGATGTTGTTTTTTACGAGTTGTGCATGGATTACAACTGTAATCCAGTCTTAAATTTGAATTAATAGGCTAAGAAAAGTTAGAAATGAGACTTGAGAATAAGAATTGAATTTTTTATTCCAATAACATTAAGTAAGACATGCTTATGAATGATCATTAAGTATGAAATTGTTTTGTTAATTTGATTTAATGTTTAGCAAACTAAAATAAAATTAACCTTTTTTTTCACATATCAAACATTTTTCAAAATTTATTCATATGTATTTAAAGTAGTAATTGTAAAGCTTTCTTTTATATTCATTATATAATTACCTAATAACATATCTGAAATTAGATATCTAATTTAGTTATAATAGACTATATGAGTAAAAAAATTTTGAATAGGTGACATTCACATAAATTTGGCTTTTGAATGTTATCAATTATGGTAAATAAAGTACAAAAGAGAACAGGTATTCAAAAGAGGACATTGAATTCTGAAGAATTTCTGAATATTGGATGTCAAACTGATTTCAAAATTGTTTTGAATATAGTAGAATTGATGTTTTATTATTAAAATTAATTAATATTAAGTACTACAGTAAATATTAGCCAAGGTTCACAAATATGCCTGTATCACATATTATTCAGGCCAAAAGGGGGGCAGTGTTTTTTTTGACATTGGTAAACATTGCAGTCTAAAAATTTAACAAAGAGCATTTTGAAAAACTTCATTCTTTTAAAAATAAATTTTTGCTAATTTTTATATTAATTTTATAATTTAAACATAAGTAATGCATGGCATTATTTTAAAGTCAAGGATGATAAATTTGTGCTGTGTATGAATTATAATGTTATGTTGAAATTTTCTGGTAGTGCCTCAGTTATGTGGACTCGTTTTAAATCCCATGCATACTTTACTGCCAACTAAAAGTCAAAAAGGCAAGTAAACATGTTAACATGGCCAACTTCAATAAAGGCTGTATTCTGCTTAGTATTCAACAAAAACTTCAGAGCGTAGAACAGTTAGAAGTAACTACTAAACAGTGTGCACTGCAATATGGAAAAGGTAAACAAATAGATTGTGATCTGGAGAAAGAAGAAAAATGAATGAAATTATTATTTTCCTTCAAATATAAGTGGCATGAAATGTAAATAAATAATAAACAGATCTAAATGTGAAGAACTAGATAAAGCCTTGTTACTATGGTAAAGAATGTATTGTCTGGAAGAATCTATAAAGCAGGCAAAATTCTTTGACGTCTTAAATCTTCCATGGCATTTTGATGCTTGTTTCTGGTTGACACATTTTAAACAGGTTTGAAATTCATAATGTTGTATGAACAATAACTGCTAATTTGTCAGAAATAGCTACTAAAATTTCTTGAGGTAAAAATGTAGATGAAGATAATATTGAATAGTGGCCAAATTGTGATTTGTGTGAACCAGGTAATGATACTACAGTGAAAATATTGCATCTAGAGAAGTGAGAGACAACATGAAAATGAAGACCAGTTTAATGGAAGCAAAATCTTATACAAAGCTATACTAAATCACATAGACTCTTAAACATTTGAAATGTGAAGGACACTTCACCCTGAGATGCCATTGATTGATATGGCGGTATGGTGCCAATCATTTTTTTTTATTATTTTTTGTCATTTAACAAAACAAAATGTCCCCAAAACAAAATATAACAAGAAATAAATAAACCCCAAAATAAAAGTAAAGTTCAGACTTGAATTATAAATGTTTCAAGTTTGAAATAAATCAGTGTCACTGTGAAAAATCTTAAAAGTAGACTTATTTACATTCCACTTATGCTCTTTAAGGATCTAAACAGCATTGTGTTATTTACCTATGCTGTGGAGTTGAAGTTTAAGTACTTTGGGACTTTTAGCTGGCATCTGTTCCATTTGTTACTCCAGACAATCTGAAGTTACAGTCGACCCCCCCCCATAATGTGGTAGATACGTTCGCTTTTAAGAATTTTGCGTTGTAGGAATTCTTAAATACGTGACCAATCGCAGCCCATCACGTGTGCAGTTTACGGACTACGACTGTTTGAAAGGTTTTCTTCCATAATATTAATCGATTCCAGACTAATTTGACTCAACATTTCCAAATTACATATAATTTTTTGGGAATAATCCATATAAACTATGCTATAAACAAAAAATTGTAGGATTACTTACCGAGTGTGCACCGTTCGACGACACCATTACTTGAGCTTGTTTTCGTCGCGGAGTAGCGCACCAAACGGCGGTCACGTTTTCTGATAAGTTATTTTTCTGCGAAAAATTAATTGAACTTTGGAGACATCATTAACAGAAATAATTTTATGGCCATTGAATAAGAAATGCTTTTTTCACAAGAAATGTATAAAATTACACTACTGTATTAGACTTACAGTACCTAATTTAGGCCTATATACTGTACAGACAATAGTAAACTCAACTTACCTGCCTAAAATCTCCATAGCGAAAATTTTAGATAATGTAAAAATTATAAAATTACAGTACTGTATTAGACTTACAAATATATATACTATAGGCTTGTATATATAATTTATACACTGGACGAGAAAAAAAATAACGCACCATGAAGGACTTGTTGGATTTGAATAAAAATTGGTATATGACATCATCATTGCTAGACAGATATATGATTGCAACCATAAAACAAAAACATACTTTATTGTGCAGTAATATGCAATACAGTGCAGGTACTAATATCCTGTTGGGCTGCCTCTAGCGCGGATACAAGCTGTGATACGCCTCGGCATGGAGGCATAAAGGTCGCGAATAATGTTCTGAGGCATATCTGTCCATGCATGATGCAATTGGGACTCAAGATGAGTCAGATCCTGTGGCTGTCGCAGCTGGCGACCCAAGTGGTCCCACACATGTTCGATTAATGATAAATCTGGAGATCATGCAGGCCAAGGAAGTGTGGAAACGTTATGTAGGCATGCTTGGGAGACCGCTGCAGTATGTGGCCGGGCATTATCCTGCTGGAATATGCCTGTCGGAAGCCCTGCCATGAGGGCAACACATGTGGCTGGAGGATGTATTGCACATATCGTTTGGCTGTGAGGGTAGTACGCATGACAACTAGAGGTGTCCTACTGTCGTATGTTATGGCTCTTCACACCATAACACTGGGGGTTGGGCCCGTGTGCTGCTCCACGGTATAGGCCGGATTGACACCTTGACCAGCGGGCTGCCATACTCTCACACGGCCATCGTGAGCCCCCAAACAAAAGCAGGATTCGTCGCTGAACACAATATGCTGCCAGT
>NW_019385838.1:39637-61824 GCF_000671375.1 Centruroides sculpturatus | reverse complement strand
TTAATATAAATAATTTTTATGGCCATTGAATAAGAAATGTTTCTTTCACAAGAAATGTATAAAATTAGTGCTGTATTAGACTTACGGTACCTAATTTACATACTGTACAGACGATAGTAAACTCAACTTACTCGCCTAAACTCTCAGTAGCGTGGCGCTGGACTGCGGAAAGTATATATATAATTATAATAAAGTTACAATAAGTTATGTTAACATATAATTATATATACAGTACCTAATTAATATATAATTATATATACAGTACCTAATTTTTATATAATTTAAATATAATACTGTACAGACAATAGTAAACTCAACTTGCGCGCCTAAAATCTCTGTATTGTGGCACTGAACGGAAAGTAGTTCAGCTGCTTGTCCACTATTGTGATGACGTTTTACCACATTTTACGAGGCTCTTTTAGTGTCCTTATACGAATACGGTTGCAATTTTTTCGCCGTGATATACGAATCCGCATTATTTGAACCCGCATTATAGGGGGGTCTACTGTACTTTACATGCCCACTCAAGAATTAAAAAATACATCCAGTTATGGGCATTTAGAAATCCTCAAAATATAAAGGCAAATTTAGGACAACACTGCATTAATTTTTGAGATATGGATTCATTATATATAGTTTATAAGTCCTTAGACAAGATATACATAAATAGCCTTACCAAGTTCCTAAGTTTTTTGAACCTGTGGCACACTTAAGCAATAATATGAAAGTTGCAGCACACTTTATTATGAACTATTACTGGATTTACTGCATATTGATTGGGAATCACTATTTTTCTCATTATATTTATATGTTTTCTGGTTAGTTTTTGTTAGTTTTTCTACATTTTCTGTTTAAAATTTAATTTACATATACATTGAAAAATGTACCAATTTTACTGGATATGGATTAACCATTTTTGGATTTTCTATGGCATCTGTGCCATTTGTTACTCTAGACACTCTGGAATTGTCTGTATACTTTACATGCCAACTTAAGAATTAAAAATAGAGATGTTAGTAAAAATGAACAATAATAATAAATTCAGTTATTACTAATTCCCACAGCTAACTAATAAGTTATAATTAATCTTTTTAAGAATGATCCTCAGACAGCTGCTATGGTGCATGAAGCTGCAAGTGACTGTATCTGCAGTGCACTTTTGTTAATAGAGGTAAATGTAATTAACTTTATTTTGTGATTGCCTAAATTTTAATATTAGTTTATTTCTTTAAATGAAACATTTTTTCTAAATGATACTATCATATTTATTAATTCTTTCTAATTTATTTTATTTATTTTAAATTTGGAAATAATAGAGCATGTTGATCACATCTGCAATCAACATGTTATCTATGCAATTTACATTAAATATTTCCTACAGTAAAATTAAAGGTCTCTAAGTGAATAGCTAAATAAAACAGCTATTTTCTTCATTTCCCTTTAAACAATCATAAATCACAACTTCATAATACATTTTGATATTTATGAAGTTATACATTCTGATATTTATGAAGTTTTTAATTTCTTATTTACAATATATATCAAAAAGATTTTTCTTTATTTTTAATTTTAAATATATTGATATTTTTATTATAACAGTATTTCAAATGTAAGATTTTTTTGTGTTGATTCAGTTATTATTTAAATATAATAGGCCATTGTCTAAGTATATTTGGTTACAAAATTTTTTAATTTGCTATTGAATATATACAAAAACATTAAATAAAAATTATAGATCAGATAAACTATCAAAACGTAACTAGCAGGGGGTTGCACTGTGTAGGATCAAAATCACCACTTGGCGATATTTTTATTAAGATGGCAATAAAAATATAATACTGGCAATAGAAAGTGGTGATAAAATCCTAGTCCTCTTGTTTCGACATTAAGTGTGAAGTTGAATCACGCTTCAGGTAAAACAGCAAAATGTTTAGCTTCCATACAATGAGAGTCTTATGCATCATATACCTAGCAATTTCATGACCTCCTGCAGCAAGTTTGGAAAGAAAAGTAGTAAGTGATGTCAAGAATCAAAGGCAGTTTTGTGCAATATCACCCAGTGTTTCTGGATTGGGATTTTTTATCGACCAACAGAAATTTTGGGGAATATTTTGGAATTACTTTTTTCAGTAGAATAAAACAAAAATTATGACATGACAAAACCAGTAAAATACTGTTTAAACTTTGTTATCAAATGTAGTAAGACACCAACTGAATGCCGTAAATTCAGTTGGTGTCTTACTATATTGGATATCGGGTTTGGAGATGTTTATTTATAGTTATCAAATGTGTTGTTTGGAATTATTCAAAAATGATTCCTATTGCTAGCAAGGGGAGGGCCAGATGTTCAGGTCTCCGATTTGATCAAAACTTGGTGAGCACATAGCCCTGAACACAAACAGCTCTTTTTCCAAATAATAGGATCTACTTCTCAAGCATTTCCAAAATTGGGCCTCTGAAAATTTAGTGTTTAGCTTATAAGTCTGAAAATTTCATATCCAAGTGTGGCAATAGTTGAGTGAATAAGAAGCTAAGTACTGGAGCTAGATGATGTAGGTTTGGAGATTTGGTTTTGTTTAGTTAATTTTATGTATAACTTTATTATTTTACTGCATTATAATTATTCCTCACATTTAAACCTTTAAACAAAACGAGATTAAAACTTGTGACGTCATTTCCTGTTTAGTGAAAACAAGCCTTTATAGATTTCTCTTTTATGTCATTAAATAAGACTTTTAGTTCTTTGCATTTGTTTTCACATATTTTACATGCTTTGTCCTCAGACCGAATAAGTTTCATACATTACTGCACATGAATGAAAAACACAAGTGATATGAAAATCGAATAGCAAGTTGCAGCATTTTATTTTTTTAATTGTTAATATTATATAAAAATAAATATGAAAAAATTTTATTTAATAAACTAAGAGTTAAATCTACAGAGCTCATTTTCCATAAATAGGTAATGATGTCACAAGTTTTAATCTCTTGCTTTATAAGCTTAAATGTGAGGAATAATAATACAGTAAAATAAAATATTATATGTAGAAAAACTAAACAAAAATTTTGAAGAATTGTCAAACCTACATTATCTAGCTCCAGTGCTTAGTGAATTGTTCATTCGCTATCATCACGTTTGGATATATGATATAAACTTGCAAAGATTTATAAGCAAAACATCAAATTTTCAGATGCCCATTTTTTTGGAATTGCTCAAAAAGTGAGTCCTATTATTTGGACAAGGAAGGCACTGTTTGTGTTTAAGGCTACATTGTTACTGTTTCATTCAAATTGGAGATCCAAACATCTGGCCCTCTCCTTGTAAGTGATAGTTTAACATGTTATTTTTGCTTTTCAGACACCAAACTGATAAGGCTACCAGCACCTACATTAATTATTAAGTAAAACTGGTGTTGATAAATAATTTGAAACTGGCGAAATGGTGGCAATACAGGTAACCCCCGTATAACATGGTAGTTACGTTCCAAAAAATTGCCGTGTTATGCAAATCCGTGTTATACGAAACAAAGAACTAATACGAAAAGGAGGGTTAGGTTCCAAAAATTAAAAAACATGCTAGTATATTTTCATAATTTAGATAAATATCTTCATTAAATTTTTTAAAGTGATACATATTAATATAAATTAAACAATGTTTTCTTCGTCATCACTAAAAACACTATTAATTAACCGAGAGCGTTTTCTTTTTGGCAAGTTATCCTTATCCTCTGAGCATTTTTCTGCATTATCTTCAAATCCATGCTTTACCTTTTGCAAAATGTATGTAATTTTAGATTGCTTGCTTCTAGTTAAAAGGTGTGAGATCCGGAATTTTTACCGATTATTTGATTATTAATTGTCCCGTTTTTGCCTAAAATCCAACTAAACTTTCCCTTAACTTAAAGTGAAACCTAACGAAAAAAATTTTTTTCTTTATGTTCGACATAAACATCCGTTCATTTCGAAACTAATCCCACATTCCAACTCCAAAGTTGATAGTTAACATGGGCCCGGGAACAACTCTGACCCATCTGTGTACCTTTTACCTCACAACAATTAGTCACATGACCATTCTCCCACGCCGAACTTATAAAAACCCCTTCCTTCCCCTTCTCGGGGGAGTCGTTCATCCGCCATCACTTTTACAACTGTGTCCTAAGAATATTGTGTCCTATTAATATACTGTGTCCTATCCGATATTGTGTCCTGAAGAAAAATTATTATCCTAATCCTACCACATCGTTGGATATCAAAACCTTTTTCCTTAAGAATATTCAAAGACATAAAGAGGTATGGAACTTATTTTTGTGAACTCTCTCTCGGTCCTTCACGGTTCAGGGATTCAGATTTTTCCCTTTGAAATTAGCTATTGTAATTAATTAGTTATTGTATCTATGTAGCTAATAAATCGTTGTTATCTTGTTAAATTGGTGTCCTCGTTTGCTCGTGTATCGCCTGTCATCTTACCGACGCACTCCTCCCTCCGCCATTTGACCCGCAACATTTAATTCCGTTACCGCGGGAAAGGTAAAATTTTAATCCATCCTGACCAGTGAGAAGGTTCATCAACCTGTTGCCGGATCGGGAAACCTACACCCTCCCCGGCGGTTCACAAAGGTCTTTATAAATTTCCTTATATGGTGCTAAGCACTTATGAAGAATAAAGCAAGTATGGAATAAGGGAAAAACATCCAGCAAAATCAGAAGCAGAAGCGTCGTGATCTGGCAACATTGAAACAAGTTTCGAGAAGGACCACGTGTATCGACAGAAGGCGAGAAGAGAAAATTTACCTACTTAAGTACTAATAGTTCACGAAAATAATTTTNGTGTGTGGCCGGGCATTATCCTGCTGGAATATGCCTGTCGGAAGCCCTGCCATGAGGTGCAACACGTGGCTGGAGGATTATTGCACATATCGTTGGGCTGTGAGAGTAGTACGCATGACAACTAGAGGTGTCCTACTGTCGTATGTTATGGCTCCCCACACCATAACACTGGGGGTTGGGCCCGTGTGCTGCTCCACAGTATAGGCTGGGTTGACACCTTGACCAGCGGGCCGCCATACTCTCACACGGCCATCGTGAGCCCCCAAACAAAAGTGGGATTCGTCGCTGAACACAATACGCTGCCAGTCGGTAGTGGTCCACGATTGTCGTGCATGACACCATTGCAGACGGAGGCGTCGGTGGGTGGCTGTTAACGGTAGAACACATACTGGGCGTCAGGAGATCAATCCGCCTTCTACTAAGCGCCTGGAAATGGTGCGGCTGGATACACGGTTCCGTAATGCAGGTGCCACCGCTGCATGAATGGTAGACGATGAAGCTGTAGGCATTGTCCGTGCTTGACATATAATGAGATGATCCTCCCTTCTGGTGGTCTGTCTATAGCGTCCGGAATCCGTTTGCCGTTCGTGTGTACCCCTACTTACCCACTGCTCATAACACATCCTAGCAGTTCTATCAGAACAGTTCAGATGGTGGCCAATCTGGCGGTATGACCATCCTCCTTCTCTCAATCCAACGATGTGACCTCTCTCAAACTCACTTAACTGAGTGTAAGGCTGTCGAATGCGTCGTAGAGGCATGTCTGTCACTCAATGAAGTCAAAACCATGAATAAAAGTGCAGAACATATGCACAAGTCGTCACAGTGTGCACCTTTATACCAGGCAGCGGAAACATTTTTTCCCCTCTGGTGGCGATATAACACAAGAACCTACTCTCAAAAGCTAATCATTTACATATCTAGCTAAGATGATGCAACATATAAATTTTTATTCAAATCCAACAAGTCCTTCATGGTGNCCAAAACATTCTACTTTATTAAATATTTATCATGAGATGATGCCTAATGTCTACCTATAGGCCAAATAACTTGACATTTAATTATTAATAATAGCATTATTATAGCCTGACAATATCTGACAATTGTTTGGCTTTAATATATAACTATTGGGTTTTAGATGTTATATTTGTGTGAGAGCCCAGACTTGATGAAAATTTTTATTCAAATCCAACAAGTCCTTCATGGTGCGTTATTTTTTTGTCGTCCAGTGTATATATGATATGACAAATAAAGAATTAAAACAAAGTGAAGATTAATTGATGAATTAATTTTTAAAAATTATTTAAAAGATAGAAATTTTGATGAAGACAAAAGAAGATAACATTTTGCAGGCCTTTGGTTTTGTGTGAAGAGACATTATTTTGTTTATGATAGAGATTATTATGATTTAGTTTAACAATCAGACATTTATTTGCTCTCTAGTGATTCTGCATTAAAGAATATGTCAAAATTCTGAGAATACTAAAAATTTATTATTAGTGAATTCTCTACATTTTTCAATTTTCTTATTTTTAAGAATATTTATTTTATCTTTGATCATTGCAGTTTTCTTTCATTGAGTATTATTCATTGAGTCATATAATGATATTGCTGCCAAAATGTCAATGTGATTTGTAATTGATTATGATCAGTGAATTTATCAAGTCCATAGTAATTAAAACTAAGCATGCTGTTTAGTTGAATGTCAGCTGACTAGTTAAATATTTTGTGCTAGTCATGATTAATTTGCAAGTTACTTAGAATACTTATAGTTAGAAATTAAACTGATTTCTTTTTAAGATTTAAAAATAAACTTAAAACAACTTTCATTAAAAACATAACTGTAGACAATCCAAACAGTATCTTCACTTGTCCTTTTTCATGTCAGGAACTAATCTAAAATACATTGAGGTTTCTATTTTGTAATATGTATTATTGTTTTAAACTTTATCTNCGACACGCAACGGAGAGAAATTTCAACATGGGATAAATTAATATATTTTTACGTACATGATTCGTTATCCGAAAAATAAGTTATCCGAACCACCCCAGTCCCCAATTGATTCGGATAAACGACGCTCTACTGTATATCTAAAAGAGAGAAAAGTAGGCTATGCGATCAGTCAAGAAACTATCTCCATTATTTTAACATTTTAATACTCATTGAAGTGTAAAACGTCTCAATATAATATCAATGTTTAATATTATACTTAATGTTTTAATTATTTGGATTCAAATAGCTAAATTCTTAAAATAATTTTGTATATTAAATTTGTTTTAAGTGTTTATCCCCCCAAAAAAACAGTTACCATTATCATTGATTTTTAAAATCCAGAAAATGACTTGTGGAACAGGTTTTAAACGTTTGTTACAGTTAATAAATAATTCTCACTGAGATAAGGTGTTATTGTGTACGTTAAAATTTTCAGGAAGTTTCTTCATGAAATTTTAAAATTTTTTACTAATTTTTTTGAAACATTCCCTATGGATAACACGAATTTAAATTATTTGAACACTAGAAATTTGATGTAAATTGGGAGCAGATTATTTTTCGGATGTTGTTTATTATTAAGTAAAAGTATAGTTAACATTTTCAAAATAATTTATTCTTAAGTTTGTTCAATCAAATTTTACAGATAGCAGTGTTTTTAAAACTGTGTCTACTGAATTTAATTTTATATAGATTAATATTTGTAACTTGTGTTCTAGTTAAATACGTAATTTCTACGATTATAATTATCATTAAATAATATTAATTATGGAATTTCATTCCCTCAATGAAAATTTTACTCAGAATCCTGAAAACAACTTTCAACTTTTCGTAAAATTACTCACTTATATAAAAAGTATATTATAAAAATAATTTTATTTTTTCAAATATTTTCGTCGTTCTTTTTATTAAATGTAAGATATTTTCTATTTGAAGAAATAATATTTATTTTCTACAATTATTTGCCCCTTCAACTTTTTTTATGTTTAATTCCAATATTAATATTATAAAGTAAAGAACATTTCACTTATGGCTATAATAGTTATATTGACTAAATACACTGGACGACAAAAAAAATAACGCACCATGAAGGACTTGTTGGATTTGAATAAAAATTGGTATATGACATCGTCATTGCTAGACAGATATATGATTGCAACCATAAAACAAAAACATACTTTATTGTGCAGTAATATGCAATACAGTGCAGGAACTAATATCCTGTTGGGCCGCCTCTAGCGCGGATACAAGCTGTGATACGCCTCGGCATGGAGGCATAAAGGTCGCGAATAATGTTCTGAGGCATATCTGTCCATGCATGATGCAATTGGGACTCAAGATGAGTCAGATCCTGTGGCTGTCGCAGCTGGCGACCCAAGTGGTCCCACACATGTTCGATTAACGATAAATCTGGAGATCATGCAGGCCAAGGAAGTGTGGAAACGTTATGTAGGCATGCTTGGGAGACCGCTGCAGTATGTGGCCGGGCATTATCCTGCTGGAATATGCCTGTCGGAAGCCCTGCCATGAGGGCAACACATGTGGCTGGAGGATGTATTGCACATATCGTTTGGCTGTGAGGGTAGTACGCATGACAACTAGAGGTGTCCTACTGTCGTATGTTATGGCTCTTCACACCATAACACTGGGGGTTGGGCCCGTGTGCTGCTCCACGGTATAGGCCGGATTGACACCTTGACCAGCGGGCTGCCATACTCTCACACGGCCATCGTGAGCCCCCAAACAAAAGCAGGATTCGTCGCTGAACACAATATGCTGCCAGTCGGTAGCGGTCCACGATTGTCATGCACGACACCACTGCAGACGGAGGCGTCGGTGGGTGGCTGTTAACGGTAGAACACATACTGGGCGTCGGGAGATCAATTCGCCTTCTACTAAGCACCTGGAAATGGTGCGGCTGGATACACTGTTCCGTAATGCAGGTGCCATTACTGCATGAATGGTAGACGATGAAGCTGTAGGCGCTGTCCGTGCTTGACGTACAATGAGACAATCCTCCCTTCTGGTGGTCTGTCGATAGCGTCCGGAACTTGTTTGCCGTTCGTGTGTACCCCTACTTACCCACTGCTCATAACACATCCTAACAGTTCTATCAGAACGGTTCAGATGGCGGCCAATCCGGCAGTATGACCATCTTCCTCTCAATCCAACAATGCGACCTCTCTTAAACTCAGTTAACTGAGTGTAAGGCTGTCGAATGCGTCGTAGAGGCATGTCTGTCACTCAATGAAGTCAAAACCATGAATAAAAGTGCAGAACATATGCACAAGTCCTCACAGCGTGCACCTTTATACCAGGCAGCGGAAACATTTTTTCCCATCTGGTGGCGATATAACACAAGAAACTACTCTCAAAAGCTAATCATTTACATATCTAGCTAAGATGATGCAACATATCAATTTTTATTCAGATCTAACAAGTCCTTCATGGTGCGTTATTTTTTTGTCGTCCAGTGTATATATATATTACTCATAGTACTTACTTTCCATCGATTTAATAAAATAATAGTTTATTTTTTTTACTCCTTAAGCAAAATAGACAACACACACATATGTACAGTACATACATACATACATACATACATACATACATATCCACGGATATTATTATATTTTTATCTGTTTTGTATAATTAAAATCTCGTTATATACAATATATAAATAGTTGTATAGTACATACCATTTTTCATATATCCCAAAATAGTGAGTAACAGATACGAATGTGAAATCTTCATAATTCCCTCTGTTAAAATTTTCTATTTATTTCACAGATCTTAAATTATTCGAATGAATAAAATTTGTGAATATTTTTTGTACAACACACAATAAATATGCTGGTACCTTCAAGACGTGTTATTAATGTTAAATGTTATTTCAATATGAAAAATTTTAATTTGAACAAAATGTATTACGTGATGTATGGAATTGAAAAGCTAAAAACACGCGAATTCATATTTGTTATTAAAGATTAATTATTGATTACTTTTAAAGTAAATTACATAGTAGTAACAACGAATGTTTTAATTAAAAATGTAATGAAGTTAGAAGATTAAAATCAATACTATAACTACAATAGAAGTTTAAATCGATAATAAAACATTAAGATATCTTAAGGCATGAGATAATTTAACCGTGATATTTAAATTTATAAATTTGTCCGTCAAGTTTTTATAATTGTTCTTAATATTCTGTAGTTTTTATTACGTTTTTTTAAAACTAAAATTACAAACATTTCAATAATATACAAACACACGATTTTAGACGAATAATTGATTAATTTATATAATAATTTTATTTTTCGGTTTAAACAGAAATTTGCTATTTAGGCAGCAAAATCGCTGTGTGTACAGCAAACTACTGTTTTATCTACAGATAAAACAGTAATTTGCTGTTTATTAAACAACATTTTTTGTTTTTTTATTTTGTTTTGTTTATTGAGCTTCTTTACAAAATAGTTTATTTAATAACATTAAAATATTTTCTCGAAACATTTTGAATTTTGTCGTGGCAAAAGAGTTGAAGATTAATGTTATAAACTATAATACAGTAGATCCCCCTAAAAGACGGGTTCCTATAATTACGATTCTTATAAGACGGCGAAAAAATTCTGGCGGTATCCGTAAACAAGAGTAAAAAACTCCTATAATTACGTAAAACGTCATCAAGCAGCCAAACTACTTTCCGCCGACCGGCGCCACGCTACAGACAGTTTAGGCGGGTAAATTGAGTTTAGTATCGTCTGTACATATAATTATATATAAATTATATATAAATTAGGTACTGTATATATAATTATATATGAACTTAATTTATTGTAACTTTATTATAATTATATATCTACTTTCCGCCGTCTAGCGCCACGCTGCGGAGAGTTTAGGAGAGCTATCGTCTGTACAGTATGTAAATTAGGTAACTTAAGTCTAATACAGTACTGTAATTTTATACATTTCTTGTGAAAGAAACATTTCTTATTCAATGGCGATTAAAATTATTTATATTAATGATGTCTCCAAAGTTCAACGAATTTTTCGCTGTAACATAACTGATCAGAAACCGCGGCCGCCGTTTGGTGCACTGTTCCGCGACGAAAACAAGCTAAAGCAATGGCGTCGTCGAACAACGAAAACAACGAAAACAAGCTAAAGCAATGGCGTCGTTCGACGACGCCATTGCTTTAGCTTGTTTTCGTTGTTTTCGTTGTTTACACTCGGTAAGTAATCCTACAATTTTTTGTTTATAGCATAGTTTATACAGATTATTCCCAAAAATTATACGTGTTTTGAAAATGTATAGTGAAATTAGTCTAGAATCGATTAATTTTATAAAAGAAAAACTTTCAAACAGCCGTAGTCCGTAAAGTGCACACGTGTCGGGCTGTGATTGGCTCATGTATTTGAGGATTCCTACAACGCGAAATTCTTATAAAGCGAAACGTATCTACCGCGTTATAGGGGGCCGACTGTATTTTGAATAATTTACTGTATGAAGATGTATATTTTACATAAATTTCGAATATTTTGAATACGTTTTATTTATTTATTTATTTATTACATTGAGTAATTTACGAACTGTATTAAACAGAAACTTGAATAATACTCTAAAATCGATTAAGTACAATACTTTATAAAAGAATAATTTTGTTTTAGTGTCTATAATATAACAATTTCCGTGTTACATTTTCAAGTTATATACAATACAATCGGTGCATAAATTACTTGTTAGGCACAAAAAAGTTAATCATTTTTATCTTTAGAAAAAAATACATACTTATATGATTACAATAAATTATTTATTATTTACAGGGGAAAAGTGAAGGAATGGTAAAAATTTTAAATGAATGTATCAGAAGTCATCCGGAGAAAAGCTTTTCAACCTTTGAACAAGGTGTACAACAAATGCTACATCATAAATATGCATATATTACGTCAGCATATTTTTTTGCTACTTTCAAAATGGATGAAAATTTATTTGTCATTTCAGAAGATATATTCATGTCTTATTCAATTGCATTTCCAATAAAGAAGAAATTCAAGTTTAAGAAAACAATTAATAAAATGTAAGCATATGTTTTAATAATGTAAGCATTCAAGCATTTTCAATGTTTTACATTGAAGATGCTTGAATGCTTACGTTANTATATATATATCTAAATATATAAAATTACTAGTTGTGACTGACTAATTCATTTATCATCGCCCAGAGCAAACCGCTGAACCTAAAGAGGTGAAATTTTGTAAACCGTTAGGGTACATTATGAAAACGCACAATTAGACAGGATTTTTCGGAATTTTCCAGAGGTGGGAGAGAGAAAGGATTAAGGCTTAACCTGAAGAACAGCTTCTACTGTACTATTTTAAATGCGATATTTTGTTTTTTAGAAAAATTAACGCTGAATGGGTCCACTGTGTGGTTAATAAGCATTTTTCCATCTTGCAATGTTACAAACGTTGCAAGTTTGTAAATACTAGTAAAACATGTCAGGAAGAGAAAGAAACGTGTTGCCAATGTTCTGGCAACTATCGTTTTAAAAATTGACCAGACAGAAACAAACATCCGACCTGTACAAATTGCCACACACATAAGGAGGGAACAGGTAAACACAATTCGTTTGATTAAAAAATGTCCAATTTATAAACACATCTAAACTCTAATAATCTAACATACAGATTAAGAGTTGTCACTCTGTAAGAATTAATTTTCTGCAAATCAATTTACAAAGATATCTCAGTGCAATATCCGCCCAATTCAGCATTATTACAAAGTATGACATAGTTATGGTACAGGAACCATATTACTTCAGAGGCAAAATATCCTGTGGTCCTTTCAAGCATCTAGTGACACAGGATACAAGACACCCATTAGGCTGCACTTATTATACCGAACGGTATCCTCGCCGTATTTCACCACAGGCAATTTACAACGAAAATGATTGTATGTATTGAAACCCAATACAACAGAGAAATTAGTGTCTACGCATCAAAGAAAGGAGATATACATCAGGAATTGCAGATCCTGCAGAGCATCCCAGGTTTCTTCCACGAACACCATGTAGGCTAATTATTGTGGAAGATTTTAATGTTTTTTCACCAAGTTAAGGCTGCAAGACTATGGATCAAAAGGGCCAGCAATTAAGGACTTTATGGCACGAAACAACCTCAATATTATTAACGATCCGGATTTTCCCCAATTTTTTGAAGGACCTAATGTGTCTTCTCAAATTGTTTCGTCTAATTTCGTTTCGTCTGTGTTTCATCTAATTTGCTTGTCAAGAATTCAAAATTAGAGGGTTTTAACAAATGATAGTTTATCTGATCATAACTATATCTCATTCAGGTTATATAATGAACCTATAATGAACATATGAACATCTTTGAATTTCTTCAAAAATTTATAACACTAACAACGCTAATTGGGAACAATTTTTGGCTACCTGGATAACTACATTATCCCACAGTCTGACTTGCAGGAGAGGGATGCAGCAATGGACTTTATTAACCGGATAATACATCGGTAACGCCTGTGATTTCACTTTTTCTATTCACAAGCCAAATAAAAAGGGAGTTCCTTGATGGAATGTTGAGTTGGCAGACATGAGATTAATGAACAACACAAACAGGTGGCTATTTTAACGCTGCAAAACTCCTGAGAGAGCTTTATTAAAACTCAATACCTTGAGTATCAATCAAATTACAAGGCTGCCATCGAAGAAGCCAAGATTTAATTTTGGCATGAATTCTGCTTATTTGCCACATCTGATCCGTGTGGTTTGTTCATAAGTACTGTGCTTCGAAACTTGAAACTCCCATCAGTCTTATAGGATTTACAGAAGACGTTGACAGCAGTATGGAAAACATGGTTGCCCATTTGATGGACGTTTTATGTCTGAAAGATAATTCCTTAAACGATTCTAAATTTTATCAACATATAAGAAATCAAACAGCTACTCCTTTGTTGCTCTCTTACTCTCTTCCTAAGTTCATGGTAGTAGAAGTGAATGCATCAATAAAAAGACTAGCACGCAGAAAGGCACCAGGCCCTGGTGAGATTGCTACAGATATAGTCAAAATTATATGGGAACATCGACTTGAGAGCCGTTTGAATCTTTACAACTGCTGCCTACGTTATAATATCTTTCCAACAGCACGAAAACAAGACTAATCATGATTCCAAAAACAAAGTCAGCCAATATTCACACACCAAATGATTACAGAAACATCTTTCTTCTATCGATGATGGGAAAAGTTCTTGAATATTTTTTAACAAACAGTCTGACCTGGCATTCCAAAACCCAAGGATACCTTCATCAAAAACAATTTGGATTTTGTCGGAGGAATTGTACAGTTGATGTCATCCTCTCACTAACACACAAAATCAGAGAGCTTCAGGAAACATATCCTTGCATTCTTGGACCCTGTTTGCTTTCAACTTGGCTTGGTGGCCAATGGTTTTATTTAGGCTTAGGCAAACCTAATGCCCTGCTTACATTTATAACATGATCAGTGAATATTGACAAGAATGCGCGGCTACCTCCAGCATTGGCTCGATCACATTCAACAGGCAAATCACCTGTGGTTGCCCTCAAGGATCTGTTTACGGCCCATTCTTTGGAATCTTATTTTTAATGATTTACTAAATACACGCCTAGGTGGTGAATGGGCTGTTGCGTACGCGGATGACGCTATGATTCTAGTATGTGTTTGATCCAGTGCAGAAATAAAAAAAAAGACAACCAGCATCCTAGCTGAGGTAGTGAAGTGGAGTACGAACAACAAGTTGGATTTTAACCCCAAAAAGACTTGAGGTATTATCAAAGGTATCACAAACCAAGGGCTCCACATTGTACAGAAGGACACCGATCCGTATGGATCGGTGTTTTTCAGTATAATGTGGAGATCGTATTCCAGAAGGATACCGTCTGTATGGAAAACACTATTGTGCAGTGTTTATACTTTCACTATAATGCTTGGGCCTGACTCTACATCACAAGCTCAGCTGGACACCTCACAGTACAAGTGATAGGACAAACCTACTTTTTAATATCATGTCAAGAGTAGCAAACAGTAAATGCGAGCTTTGCTCAAAAATGATGAGCATAATATATGATTCGGTATTTATATAAATGATTATTTACGCTGTTCCAGTCTGGTCTGACTGTCTTAGAATGGCACATATTGTTAGAACACTACAAAGTGCACAACGCAGAGCACTTATTCGTATCTATAGGGCTTACTGTACCTGCCCCACCTCTGTGTTACAACAAGCTGGATGCCAGTTTTCCAGCCAGTTTTCTGGCTGGAAAACTGGCCATCCAGATTACCATCAGCTTAATCACACAAAGGTGGCAAATTCGAGACGATCAAATCAACTTGATCAATGGAATACCTCATGATAACAATGAATGTACTAAAAAAAATGTCCACAGCATTAACCCAGCTTACTGGCCTGACATCGCTGATCAACCCTGGCCCATAGAACACCTAATCATATTTACAGATGGCTAAAAGAGTAATATGGCTGTTGAATGTGCCTTTGTAATACAGGTAACCCCCGTATAACACGGTACTTCTATAGCACGGATTCACTCTAACACGGTTCGAGAATTTGTGTTACTTCCCATATAACACGGCACTTTTATAGGACGGATTCACTCTGACACGGTTCGAGAAATGGGTAAAATCCTTGTACAATATGAAATGTAATAAATTTTTACATACTTAAGTATTAATAGTTCACGAAAATTATTATTTTCGTTAACTATTAGTACTGCAGTGTGTACATTTTCTTTTCTCATCTCCATACACATGGTCCTTCGCGAAAATTGTTTCAATTTTGCCATATCTCCACGCTTCTGCTTCTGTGTGTTGCCAAATGTTTTCCCCTTATACTTTGCTTTATTATTCACAAGTGCTTAGCATCATATAGGGAAATTTATAAAGATCTTTTAACTAGTAGCAAGCAATCCAAAATTACATACACTTTTTGCAAAAGGTAAAGCATGAATCTGAAAATAATGCAGAAAAATGCTCAGAGAATAACGATAACTTGCCAAAAATTAAACGCTCTCGGGTAATTAATAGTGTTTTTAGTGATGACGAAGAAAACATTGTTTAATTTATATTAATATGTATCACTTTAAAAAATTTAATGAAGATATTTATCTAAATTATGAAAATATACTAGCATGTTTTTTAATTTTTGGAACCTAACCCTCCTTTTCGTATTAGTTCTTTGTTTCGTATAACACGGATTCGCATAACTCGGCAATTTTTTGGAACGTAACTACCGTGTTATACGGGGGTTACCTGTATATGCTAATAATGAAGAAACATTGACATATACAAATAGACTTGCGGAAAACTGTTTTTATTTTTCGAGTAGAACTCTGGTTCATTTTTTTGGCCATTAGATGGTGTGACTTCATATAAAATAAAACAGAAATAACCATCTTTACAGATTTCTACTCGTTTATGCAAGCCATTCGCACTTCCTGTGGCAATTACCTAAAGTCCACAATATCTTGCTGGAAATGGCCGAAGATATCAACAGGTATGCCATCGTTGGGGCAGGGGACATGCTGATGTTTTTGGAAACGAGCAAGCTGACCAACTTGCCCGCATAGCCTCTGAACTAGGAAGTGAACCAAGCTGTAATGCCATTTCCCAATGTCACATCTTATGACAAACAAAAGAAGATGCTTTCGCTACTTTGCAAAGACAATGGGAGGAGCATAGCGAATGTCTTACAAAGGAGTTTTACCTAAGGTCTCAGATTTTACTTTTTTTGACCAAATATTGGTCCAATTCTATAGGGGCCGTCCATAAATTACGTAAGGGCGATTTCGGCAATTCTAGACCCCCCACCCACCCCTGTGTAAGAAAAAGTAATATTTTCTTTTTATCCCCCTCTCCTTTCTATCTTACGTAATATTTTGGCATGATTTTATAGAAAGATTTTAACCAAAAAATTTTTTTATGAAACCCTAAACACCTTAGGTCTAAAATATATAATTATTAACCAGTTAATTAATATGTACTATTATTTATAAAAGACTATGTAAACACATTTAAAAATATAAAAATTTAATGAATTCGAATAAACAATTTATTTTAAGAAGTTTATTTTTTAATTATTAACAATATTATTATTATTAGAGGAGAAGGTGGTATTATGGAAGACTGCGGGTATTATGGAACGACCCCATTTCGAACTGATAATAAAGGCGAACTGTAGCAGAATGTGGCTGAACTGAACTAGGCAGACATCCATAGCAAGGGGAAAACCCGTTTTACTTCAGTTAAACAGTTTTCCGTATTTAATCAGCAAATTTGTTTATTTCAAAATTCGCAAGTTTTGAATGCTAAGTGAATTTAATTATTTTTAAAATATAAATAGGTTCACTGGTGCATGTATTCCATTCCAGAGACTTAGGGGTACATATTAATCTGTGTGATTTTCACATTTTTAAAGTTTGGTGCCCACAGGAATTAAGTTAACCCAAGATGGAAATGTGTGAAATATGGACCCCATTGGTGCTTTTAATACGGAACCCAACTCCCCTGGTGTTCAGTATTACCAACAAATTCAAATCATAAAATAATGTTTTTACGTTTTATTTTATTTATGAAAACATTTCTTTAATTTAAATACTATCTTAACAAAAAATAAAATGTAAGATAAAAATCGAAATAAACATTTTTTTTTCATGAAAAAAGATATTGTCTGCTTACAAACTGAGCATGCGTGAAGTGACAGTGTCGTCTGGTGAAGTAAATAGTCTACAAGTAAGTTCAAACTTTTATGTTTATTTATTTGAAAAATAACAATAAATATAGCAGTTGTGATAAATAGGCACACTGTTCTTGTGCCAATATTGAAGTGATGATGACTCTATTGATATCTATTCATCTGTTAACTCTCCTTTTGACTTGCCTGACAAGGAGACACCTGGTTTTAAAGATGACACTGGTTGTCTGTTTTGTGATGGGTTGTTTCCAGATGATAGTCATGGGGACGTGTGCGTGCAATGCCTATGCTAATGTGCGCTATGTGGGCACATAAAGATTGTGCTGATGTTGAAACGGAGCATTATATTTGTGATTGTTGTAAATGATTAGCTTTTTGTTTGTACATTTCTTTATTATTATTATTATTATTAAATCATTTTTGCGTTAAAATACATTGGAGTAAATGATTTTGTAGTTATTTAACATTTTTTGTCTTTTCCTATTTGTTTTTGGCTACATTATAGCATTTTTTTGAAAATATACAGTAAGGTTCCATATTAACACCCGATTTTCTCTAAGCCTACTTTCGGACTTTTTGCACAAAAGCCTTCAAAAACCATACTTATAATTACACTAGCGAAAAATCCAATTAGGAACATTTAGATTACTAGTTACCAGTACTTTTCGCACAAAAACTGTGGGTGTAGTTATGATACCTTGTTTACAATTCATTAAAATATAATTGGGGTTCCATAATACCATTTTCTCCTCTATCATTAATCAACGTCATTATATTTATTTTTATATTAATTTTAATGTTCGCAAAAGATGCAAAAATTTTTGTCAGATCGACTAGCTTGAGCATGTGTAAACAGAAACATCATGCAAGATAAAACAAAGAGAATAGAAAGAAACTACATTCCGTTGCCATATTGATTACATCTTGGCTAAGGCCAAGAAAATAAACTACATGCTGCTAAAATGTGTTAGGTGCATATGGAGACTAAATAATAAAGCTTATAAAACTCTGTATAATGGGGCAATGCTACTTTACGCAGCCTCTGGCTATGGTCATGTAACTAATAAAAGTTCAGTAGCAAGTAAATTACTCTCTCTTCAAAGCCAGTTTGACATCAGAATTTCAAAGTGCTCCAGAACAGTTTTTACTAATGCCACTCTGATACTAGCAGAGCTCCTTCCTTTGCCACTATGTATTGTAGAAAAGGTTCTAAACTACTACATCAGAACTACAAACGTCAAGGCTCAACAATGGTCTCTACTCCTATCTACGGCTGTTCGTACGTTACCACATTGCAATTACCCTACTATCTCTGATGATCATCCTGCAAACAAGGTTATTTGGTGTCATCCGCTTCCTCCACGGATAATCACGCAGACATTAATATTTTCACAGATGAGTCCAAATTTCACTTCTTGTCGGCTCAAGTATTTGTATCTTCCTCCAAACTGACATATTTTGCCAAAAATATGTTAGAAGGTACAGATACCTCCCACATACCTCCATCTATCAAGCTGAAGAAGATGCCGACTACCAAGCTGTTCAGTGGGCCACTTCACTACCAAACGAAACTCTCTCAACATTTACAGTGATTCTCAGTCTGTCCTAAAAGCTCTATTAAATCCCAATTGCAATAGCGATAAAATCGCATATATCCAGCACCATATTAAAAATCATGTAAATAAGATAACTTCTATATTTGTTCCTGGCCATATTGGCATACTAGGAAATGAAAAAGACGACTTTGAGGCTAAGTCGGCTGCAAAGGACACTGATTCGGACTACACTCGCATCCCTCTCTCACGTAGTAGCCTTAAAAATTATATTCGTGACAACGCTATGCAAAAGTGGAACCAGTAAAAGTAGTTGAGCAGTAAAACTGGTAGAATAACAAGACTTTATTTTCCTAGTGTTGAATGTAGGTTTTCATCACTACTTCCGATTTAACGTTTATTACTGCTCAACTACTTACTGAGCATGGTAATTTTAGAAGCTACCAAGCAATGTATAACCGGGCAGAAACTGCTTCTTGCTTTCGTGTACAGAAAACCTAGACACCGTCGACCATACGATCTATCATTGTCCAATTTACGATCAACATACACTTAATTAATCTGAAATTAGAAATTTTTACGTTTGGTTTCGGGTGGCCACGTCCACTCGATAAGCTTGTTCAGAAACAACAATTTCATGGTTTTTACAATTATGTTAAAAAAATATGGAAGAAAAGACTATTTATAATTTCTGGTTTTACATTTTAGTTTTCACTAAAAGCCGAATACTAATTTTATGTTTACTTTGTATCATGTACTGTATTTTGGTTTATGTATTCTTAGTGTTATACAACCCAAAGGAGTGGTGCAATTTTAAAAATTAAACAAAACAGCAGACGTGTACCATCCACAATTCACATACCAGCGAATCTTATATATTTTTACTTATTTCTTTGGAGCTTATTGTTTAACTCTTAATGTTAATTAAAAATCTTCTAAGAATTTTATTTTCCGTATTAAATACTTATTTTCACTCAAATACGAATCTTACACTAAATAAAATTGCCAGGAAGTAATTGCCAAAAAATAAACATTCCTCAAAAAGTGTTTTTACAGAAAAACTATATAAAAATTAAAAATAATTAAAAATGAATGCTTTTATTTAAATAATATAGCTGCACGGATGGTTATTCTTTTATTTAACAAGGCATGAAATTTCACTCCTGCAGTGTACATTGTAAACAAACCGGTTGACTGTGAGAACAGCTGGAGTCAGCTCTCCCCAGAAGTTCTCGTGAACGCCTCAGGGTAATATTGGTTTGAAGCATAACGAAAGTTATCTTATAGCATATGTTTAAATATTACACAACATTTTCGATCATCATGCTATTAAATTACGAGGGGACCGATAAAAAGTATACAAAGAATTTTACCCCACAAAAAACAAATAAATAACTTGTTGATATCATAAAAAAACATCCAATGGCGTTATAAAAAATTGTAAACAAGTCAAGCCAGTTTAATAGAAGTTTAACAAGCTTAAGCAATGGCGTCATCGAACGGTGCACACTCAGTAAGTAATCCTACAATTTTTTGTATATAGCATAGTTTATACGGATTATTCCCAAAAAATTATACGTGTTTTAGAAATGTCGAGTCAAATTAGTTTAGAATCGATTAATTTTATAAAAGAAAACAGTTCAAACAGCCGTAGTCCGTAAACTTCACACGTGTCGAGCTGTGATTGGCTCATGTATTTAAATATTCCTACAACGTAAAATTCTTATAAAGTGGAACGTATCTACCGCGTTACAGGGGGGTCGACTGTATGTAATCTTTAATGTTTATGTTTAAATATTTTGTGATTTTTCTGCCCGCGTTATTTAATAGTATTATAATACAGTAACTTATTATTTACTAATATTAATGATGGTTTGTTTTGAGCATTTCTCAACAAGTTCGACGTGAGAAAGCTGCCAAATTATTTAAAAATGATTGATTTCGTAAGCGATAATGTGTCGTCGTAGTAGTAAGAACCGTATAAACGCATATGAATATGAAGCGAAACGAGAGCCGTTATTGCAGTGCTGCCAAATATACCTTTATCCTTTATATAGAGAACTAGCTGTTACCCGCGACTTTGCCCGTAAAAGTTTTGGAAGCAAACCTTATTTATATTTAGTAATTCAACAACCATGGCAATTGTTATATCACACCTATCGATGAAAATAATAAAACTTTCTAAAAATCAAACCAACTGTTTTTAATTTGATCAATTTCTACAACGTTTACAATTATTCTATAATAACAAATTCGAATTTAAAACGGTTCGAACATTTGGTTAAAAAATCGAAACATAAAAATATTTATAACAATGTCTGAAATGCTATCAATTTAATACAGCTAAGTACTGTACTCAATGAAAACTAAACGTAGCAGAAAACAAAAACTCGCATCTAAAGTAGTACAGTAGAAGCCGCTCTTTAGGTTAAGCTTTAATGCTTTCCTTATCCCCACTGCAAAAGAATTCCAAAAAATACCTTTTTAGTGTGCGTTTTCATGACGTAACCTAACTGAGTACTAAATTTCACCTTTTTAGGTTCAGCGGTTTGCTTTGAACTATGGTGAAGCAGTGACCCAGTCAGTCAGCAAGGACAAGTAATTTTTTATATTTAGACGATTAGTGAATGAAAAAAAAACATACATATGCGATTAAACCGTGTAAAATAGTAATGCCACGAATAGTGATTTTGCCGAATACCGAATACCGAACATTCGGCTACGCTCTTGGCCGAAGCGCCGAATATTCGGCGGCCGAATGTTCGGCAAAATATGTGTACATTTCGAGGGTGATATGTTACGACCTGATACATTGCGGTGGGTGCGGTAGCGACACTGCGGGCACATTTGTTTTCTTTGCGAGTAGATCATGTCACAACACGCATTATTTGTTCATTGTTACATCAAATTGCGTTACTAATTATTACTAAAAAATATCACTGTATCACTTTATATGAAAACTGTTCGCCTAGATCGGACGGCAGACCTTTACAAGTGGTGGTCAGCAAACGCAAAACAGTATCCAAGCCTGACAGAATTCGCTAAGATTTATCTAT
>NW_019385838.1:20553-31737 GCF_000671375.1 Centruroides sculpturatus | reverse complement strand
TAAAAAAATTATATAAGTAAAAAAAACTATTGTATATATCAATTTTCTTTTATTTATTTAAATTTAATTGTATTTATTTCAATTCTTTTTGTTTTTATTTTATCTTCCTTATTTTATATTTAAAAATGCTAAAAAAATGATAAAAAAAATTATATAAGTAAAAAAAACTATTGTATATATCAATTTTCTTTTATTTATTTAAATTTAATTGTATTTATTTCAATTCTTTTTGTTTTTATTTTATCTTCCTTATTTTATATTTAAAAATGCTAAAAAAATGATTAAAAAAATTATATAAGTAAAAAAAACTATTGTATATATCAATTTTCTTTTATTTATTTAAATTTAATTGTATTTATTTCAATTCTTTTTGTTTTTATTTTATCTTCCTTATTTTATATTTAAAAATGCTAAAAAAATGATAAAAAAAATTATATAAGTAAAAAAAACTATTGTATATATCAATTTTCTTTTATTTATTTAAATTTAATTGTATTTATTTCAATTCTTTTTGTTTTTATTTTATCTTCCTTATTTTATATTTAAAAATGCTAAAAAAATGATAAAAAAAATTATATAAGTAAAAAAAACTATTGTATATATCAATTTTCTTTTATTTATTTAAATTTAATTGTATTTATTGCAATTTTTTTTGTTTTTATTTTATCTTCCTTATTTTATATTTAAAAATGCTAAAAAAAATGTTTAAAAAATTTCATAAGTAAAAAAAAATCATGTATTTTTCAATCTTGTAATGTATATTATTTTAATTATATATTTATTTACTTATTTATTTGTTTAACATTATAATATATTCGAAAAAAAATTTAAAGTACAAAAATAAAGAAATTGAATAAAATTATGAAATAAAGCAAATTGTTTGTGTGAACTTTATTTGTTTTGGTTTAATATTAAGAATATCTGCTGTATTTGATTTATTATTTTAATAATTAGAATAATAAATCAAGTACTCTAGAAAAACAGATTTATTGTAAAAAAGAAATCAATGTAAATTTCTAGTTTACATTAAAACTTAAATATAATTTGTAACAACACATTAAAACATTTTAGACTTTTTTAATGATTTTCATAAAATCACAATGTCGTAAAATCAGAAACTATAGAAAAATGAACAGAAAAAAGTAGTTCCCACTCATTATCCGTGTTCATAAAGTATTATAATGTAATGGCCTTAACGTCTAGTCCTGAGAAAACTCTGGCATGTTGCATAGCGTTACAAAAAATGTTGTCCTTAAGGGGAGTTTTGAAAAATTTTTTTTTTTGAATTTTTGGAATGTTTTTTAAGTTTCCAAATTTTTTAAAAATTTTTTGCCTGCGCGAAAAAATGAGCCTTTGATAAGGCTCGATTAAGGCTTAATTGTTTTTTAATGGGAGTGTGTTATCAAATTTATTTCATGGTTCTCAAGTTGTAGTGCATGGATTTGACTTCGGTAAAGTTATTTAATTGAAATGAATTTATACAAATAAAATTTACTTGACATTAAATTATATTCATTTAAAATTCTTTTAAAGTGTTCAACTATAGTTTCATATTATCATCACCTCGTTTAATATTTTAACAAATACTATTTATGTTGAGTTTCATTTAACGTTTTCAATTACAAAAGTCATTTTTCTTGTTGAAGTTGATTTATTATTGATGTAGTATCTTTCAAGTTCAATATTTTTATATAAAGAAATAAAATAAGAATAAAACAACATTTAGGAATGAAAAATGAAAGATAAATTTAAAATTAAGTAAATTATCATATCTTTTAAATAACAAGGTTATAAATTCATTTTATAATAACTAATTTCGTTTGTATATAAATTTAAAATGGAAATATCAATTCGGATAAATAATTGACTTGAGAATTCAGTCAAATCAAAAGATAAAATAATTATCATTGTAAACAACTATTTTGATATAAATCACAAACTCAAGAATTCACAATAAATTGGATGAATGATATAATTAATCAATGAGCCAACTATACATACATATGCACGGATAAGACGGAGAACAAAAATGACAGCAGTGTTTTAAAATAATTATAGAAGTATAAATTAACATTTATTAACTACAGGAGATTGACAAGTAGCCTAAGTGTAGAAAAACTATTTGACAATTTTGCAAAATATAAACTAAAATGTGAAAACTTAGTATCAAGCAGACAAGACGGTTTAAACTATATATTACGATCTTACCCTCTATCCATAACTACTTTTCCACGATATCTTTTACGAGAGATGAGAATCCATTACGAAAAAATTAGAATTACAGTGTATTGTTTTATAAAAATATTTACAGATAATGCTTATTATGAAAATTATAATGCCATCTGCTCAAGAATATGAGAATAACGTTATTAGTACAGTCGTCCTAATTTGTTAGCCGATTTGCTTACATAGAGAAAATTTCTTGAAAAAATTTGTAATTTTTTCAAGGACATTTTACAAGGATGCTCTATACGAAAATAAACCACGAATATAGTGGAGCTCATTGTCTTGGAATATAATTGATCTCAAAGAAATGGATCAACAGAATTCGTAATATTCTTAATTAGGTTTATTCATATAAGACTAGTGTAACTTTGGTTTAACAGTTTGGTATTATATTCAAATTTGCTGTGTTGAACGCATTACATTTGTTTCAATTTACTTACTTTTCTGTACAATTATATCGAAATTTGGAGGAAGTTAAGACAGAATAAATTGATAATCTCCGATCCTGATGTAGAAACCGTGCAGTAAACTAGCCATGCTCCAAGCAGCATGCCTCTACACATTTTTGACCTACACGGTAGTCACCAATTTACACTGGCAATTTCTGCGTTGAGATGGATAGCGTGTCATCCAGTAATATTTTACACTATCTCTGATCTTGTATGACTGACTATTATACATCGTATCTGTCACCTATTTAGGCCTAGGCTCTATCTTGCAATGATAGTTTACTTAATTCTCATAATTTGAAAAAATGATAAATAATATGAAAATATATATCTTGGATTACTACTAAATGCTTGTAAATATCGAATAACCAATCCCATTGTTTTTAATTTTGTGAATATAATTTAGAAAAACAAGAATGGTTGAATAAATTGATAATTAATCATACTAATGTAGAGATACTACGTGATTACTCAAGGCAGTTGACCTAGGGACATAATATGAATCTCCCAGTGTATTCCAAATCTTTTTCGTTAGTAACTGAAATTGAAAACGTAATACGAAAACTATCAGCAAATAATGAAGAAAAACCAATGTTAAGGACTAATATAAGTAAAGATTTGGAAAAATTCAAAATTAAACTTGATAATAATAATAATTACATATTAGATCAAAAAGCGAATGAAATAATTAATAATTATCCTTTTCCGCCTATAACTTAATAAAACTCAGGCTGCCCGGCAGTCCATATCCTGAGTTATCTCGGGCTTAGACCTTAAGGGCCTCAAAAATAGCCTTGACTTATAACTTTTCCAAAAATGTATAGATCGGCATATACACATCGATATCTATAATCTTTGCAAATTTCATAAATTATCTTTGCCCCAAAAAATATTTTATGACGATTTATTAATTAGGTAATTAATTGCGCTATTGTTTTTTCATGGGAGTTTTTTAATGAAAAAATTAATTAAATCGTTCCAAACTTCTCTTTGACCGATTTGAATTCGGTAAAATTTTTAAAAACCCTATTGGATGTGTGAGAATCTTGAAAAAGAGGTATTGTTCTAAAGGAATTATTTATGTTAAATAATGTTTTAATGTCGAATAAAAATATAATATTTTATAACTATAATAGTTTAATTCACACAAGGGATGTTCATACTTTCGTTTTTGAAAGNTTGTTTTCATTCATTACAACTTACCACTGATAGATTTTAAGTATTAAATGTAATAATTTATTATTAAAATAAATACGTTTTTGAGTAATATGTGCGGTTTTTTTTTCATGATTTGGTATTCGGTATTCGGCCGAATGTTGCATACTATTCGGCCGAATACCGAATATTAAAAAAAGTAGCCGAATAGGCCGAATACCGAATAGTAGCCGAATATTCGTGGCATCTCTACTGTAAAATTCTTATTTCCCTTAATATAGTTAAACTATTTTGCAGTAATTTAAATTATTTATTGTACATTAATTCGAAAATAAAGTGCAATCAATAGCACAGTACATACTCTGTTTCTATTGCACAGATGGCGGTTCAAATATAGTTATTCTCATTAATAATATTACTTTTTTTTCCGTATGAATATTAAAAAGCTTTACGTTAGTTGTATATGTCAACACGACACTGAAGAGAAGTGCCTCTCGGGAAAAGTTTAAATGGTAAACTAACACCTATTTATGTGTTGCAAACGTGAAGAAAACCCGAAAAATTCTATGTTGTCAGCCTGTCGGCGAGGCGAAAACTGGCGAAAAGATACAAATATTCAGTGGTTTTTACACTCAGACACAGGTAGGCAACTCTAAAATGCTATCAATCATGTTCATTACCATGCCCATAATAGTAGGTATGGTCCAACCTACAATGGTGACAGACTGGGCTCAACGTATCTAAGGTAGATCTTTCATGAAAAACTCTTCGAGAGTTGCTCGCTGGGATTCGATCCCAACTCCTCCAGAGANGCCTTGACTTATAACTTTTCCAAAAATGTATAGATCGGCATATACACATCGATATCTATAATCTTTGCAAATTTCATAAATTATCTTTGCCCCAAAAAATATTTTATGACGATTTATTAATTAGGTAATTAATTGCGCTATTGTTTTTTCATGGGAGTTTCTTAATGAAAAAATTAATTAAATCGTTCCAAACTTCTCTTTGACCGATTTGAATTCGGTAAAATTTTTAAAAATCCTATTGGATGTGTGAGAATATTGAAAAAGAGGTATTGTTCTAAAGGAATTATTTATGTAAAATAATGTTTTAATGTCGAATAAAAATGTAATATTTTATAACTATAATAGTTTAATTCACACAAGGGATGTTGATACTTTCGTTTTTGAAAGAACGTAAACTTTCTTTCCTACTACTTCCAACTTCCAATATAGCAGTAGGATAGGAAGTAAACTTCCTTTCCTACTGCTATATTGGAAGTTGAGTCAAANATAACTTTTCCAAAAATGTATAGATCGGCATATACACATCGATATCTATAATCTTTGCAAATTTCATAAATTATCTTTGCCCCAAAAAATATTTTATGACGATTTATTAATTAGGTAATTAATTGCGCTATTGTTTTTTCATGGGAGTTTTTTAATGAAAAAATTAATTAAATCGTTCCAAACTTCTCTTTGACCGATTTGAATTCGGTAAAATTTTTAAAAACCCTATTGGATGTGTGAGAATGTTGAAAAAGAGGTATTGTTCTAAAGGAATTATTTATGTTAAATAATGTTTTAATGTCGAATAAAAATATAATATTTTATAACTATAATAGTTTAATTCACACAAGGGATGTTGATACTTTCGTTTTTGAAAGAAAGTAAACTTTCTTTCCTACTACTTCCAACTTCCAATATAGCAGTAGGATAGGAAGTAAACTTCCTTTCCTACTGCTATATTGGAAGTTGAGTCAAAAGCGGTTGCATCCGAGACTTGGCCATCTGTTAGGCCATCGACTCGTATAAAAGGGACATTTTCCCATTTATTCCAGGCAGTTCAACGAGGTACAAACATGCCGTAGGGACAGTTCATCGAAAGAAGTACTTGCCATATATCATACGACGAAGGCCGTTCCAAGATAGGAGGACCGCCACATAGATGTCGACCTTATTGTAATAGCGTATCCATAGACTTTTAGGATTCCTAAAAGTCTCACAATTCGTGAACGATAAGACAGCGTTCATATACAAAATACTTACGGGAATTGTGAAGGTAGTGTGCATTTATAGATTGATGTGAACACTCTTTCCGTGCATAAGTGTTAGATTTCGCGCGATTAGGTTAAATTTTGATTTAAGTCGGATAGTTTGATCTCCCTACCGGATATGTCCCGAATGTAATATTGGTAAGTCCATTCATTGTATTTTGATTCAATTGTGTACTTTATTTTGTATTCATTCTTTAGTTTAGTTATATTAAATTTATTGTTATATAAAGGACATTATTCATTATGCACTGAAACTCACTCAACGGTTGACCCCTTAGCGTTTATCGGACGTTGTATCTCGAACGTCACGGATGGTTTTAATTAAAGATAATTGCGAATTAAACCGCGAAATAACAGTTTAGCTGGTGTCAGGAATTATGACAGGGGAGTGAATTATAAAATCTTATGTCTCCACCTTTCATATAAATACTTTTAAAGCCTCCTTAAAAGTTTGAGATAAAATTGCAAGATCTTGTGCCAATTAAGTGGTACACAAGTTCTATCAACTTTGTACTATAAGTTTATCTCATAAATGTTTAATTGACATTAGCAGGTTTTTGTTTTTTGTTCAGTAAAATTTTTCCCATACCTTTTTTCGTCCCCTCATAATTTAGTAGCATAAAAATCTAAAATGTGTTATATTTGAAGAAATGCGGTAAGTTAGCCGCCCTCATGCTTTAAACCGATATTCCCCTAAGGCGTACATGAGAAATACCCGGGAAAGATGACAACAGCTGTTCTCAAGGTCTGCCAGTTGGTAAACAATGTATACTGCACGTCTGAACTTTTANTCGGATAGTTTGATCTTCCTACCGGATATGTCCCGAATGTAATATTGGTAAGTCCATTCATTGTATTTTGATTCAATTGTGTACTTTATTTTGTATTCATTCTTTAGTTTAGTTATATTAAATTTATTGTTATATAAAGGACATTATTCATTATGCACTGCAACTCACTCAACGGTTGACCCCTTAGCGTTTATCGGACGTTGTAACTCGAACGTCACGAATGGTTTTAATTAAAGATAATTGCGAATTAAACCGCAAAATAACAGTTTAGCTTGTGTCAGGAATTATGACAGGGGAGTGAATTATACAATTGTATGTTTCCACCTTTCATATAAATACTTTTAAAGCCTCCTTAAAAGTTTGAGATCAAATTGCAAGATCTTGTGCCGATTAAGTGGTACACAAGTTCTATCAACTTTGTACTATAAGTTTATCTCATAAATGTTTAAATGACATTAGCAGGTTTTTGTTTTTTGTTCAGTAAAATTTTTCCCATACCTTTTTTCGTCCCCTCGTAATTTAGTAGCATAAAAATCTAAAATGTGTTATATTTGAAGAGATGCGGTAAGTTAGCCGCCCTCATGCTTTAAACCGATATTTCCCTGAGACGTACATGAGAAATACCAGGGAAAGATGACAACAGCTGTTCTCAAGGTCTGCCAGTTGGTAAACAATGTATACTGCACATCTGAACTTTTACGCCTTGTTAAATGAAAGAATATCTATCCTTGCAGCTATGTTTTTCAAATAAAAACATTTATTTTAAATTATTTATATTTTTTATATANAGTAAACAGAATACGTTTATCACTCTATAAACCTAATTTAATAGACTTATTTTCCAATTGTAGCCTTTTCAATTTACTACACGTAATAGACGAATTTATTGATCTATTGTCATAAGTTATTAAATCAGCAGTTAATAGATATATAATTTTAAAGTTGTTAAATTTATATGTTTTAGTATTATATGTTGTTTTATAATAAGATACTTCTTGAAATTTTAAGCTTAATTTATAAAAACTTCTTTTCCTCAACCAAATTAATAAGATTTCATGAGTATATTATATGATGCTTTCTTTAGCTTACAGTGTGATAAGAAATTTTCTCAGACATTGAATGAAAAGATTCTTTAAACTGTAATAATTTTTCTAAAAGTTTGCATAAGTGCTCATAGGCAAATTTTTGTATATTCGATTTTAAAATTAGAGTAAAGGTTTCGGTATTTAACATTTATAGTGTTATATAAATTTTCTCTTTTTATTTTCAGGGCAACATCTGATGGACGAGCGGGATTCGTGAATCCAAAAAATTTGGATAATTTTAAATATCGGGGCAAGAAAAAAGGCCTATTGAAGCATGATGAACCCGCACAACTTAAATTTGGAAAGTCCATCTTGAAAAATCACATTAATCCTGCATACAAACAAGCAGTAGATAAGATTCGGCCATTTTACGAGATTTCGCGCGATCGCTTTAACAGGTAAGTTATATTACTGTTTATATAAAATGAAGTTATATCATGTTGATACGTGCTTCTTGTTTTTCATTAGTTATATTATACATTTATCCACCTTAGACATTTTTGTGTCATTATAAAAAGGTTANAAGTTTAAAAGTGAAGAAGAACAGAAACGAGAAATGAATTTTTAGATGTTACTATAGAAAGAGAAGATACCCAAATTTTGTTTCGTAAGTATGAAAAATTATGTAACACAAAGAAAATTATTAATTATAAATCATATTGTCCAATAGAAATCAAGAAGAACGTATTCACAATGAAATTAAACAAAATATTGAATAGAACAACGCTACAAGAAGATATATAAATAAAAACAAGACAACTTTTTACAAAATATTTGTTAAATCATTACCCAAGGAATACAGTATGTAAGTGGTATAAATATTATATAAATCATAGATATAAAGTTAAAAGTCAATGTATGTAATGAATATAGATGTATGAAGGGAAAAAGTCACACGGCATAAAAGGAACAGAAATTGTTAAAATTCATGATGTCCATAGATGAGGCTTTATTGTAAAGTCATTGGATGAGCCCCGGTCTTCGGGCCGGGTGCTGGTGGCTATTTTTGTAAATGGTTGCAACTTGCTTAGCACCTAGGCTGGAGGAGTTGTCCCACATAGCAGTGTTGTACAGGGGTAGTTGTACCAATGCCCGGTTGGTGTTAACGGTCAAGGCATTCTAAACTTTATCCACACTGGGTTTTATGATTTTACAGTTATTGGTAATTAAAGTTTAGTATTTCTACGTTATAAATAAATTACTCAAAGTCACAAAAGAAAAAGTAGTTTTACTTGGTTTCAATCTAGAAATTATTTTATGAATTTTTTGAATTTACAACGAAAACTTTTATATATATATTAAAATATGTAATTCAATACAAAAATATATTGACACTACATTAATTTCACTTTTTATAAAAATATCAAAATTACTGTCGTTTTTTTTAATTTTTGTGAAAAATTATTAATACTTTTATGTTCAGTATTCTTCATAGACTTAACATTTTTTTCTAAAAATGTTATTTTTAAACAGAGCAGAGTTATTAAATTATAGAATTTTATATTTGATCTCTGTCTACTATGTACACTACATATGTGCGCATGTAAATATATTTAAAATAGCTATTAAAATTTTACTTATTGTCTAATTATTAAAATTTTAAGTTTTGAGAAATCTAAACTGGTTCAATTATAAAATTTAGTTGTCATTTATCATACAAAAGTCCATTTTATATTATAGTTATGTTTACATTAGTACCAAAGTTTTGAACTATTTTGAACAAATAATAGCTATGTATTTATTTTGAAAGATGACTGATTTTATTGGGCTGCATTTTCAAAAAATTGTATACTTATAAATTTCTACTGTTGTCTGTCTTGCTCTCTGTCCGTAATCTCGAGAACGATGTTAAATGTGTGAAAGTCAAGACCAAATGTAAAAAGCTTACGGAAGGAGGCTCCAATTAATTATATACATTAGAGCGTCGTTTATCCGAATCAATTGTGGACTGAGGTTGTTTGTCTAACCTATTTTTCGGATAACCGATTATGTACGAAAAAATATGTTAACTTATCCCATGTTGAAATTTTTTTCCATTGCGTGTCGCTTCGCGTTGAATTTTCATCGATGTTAAGCCTAACAAAAATTTTTTAAAATAATAATCGTCGCAATTGTATCGTTAAAAATTTAAAAATTAAGCCTCGTTTAAATACTGGCTCCCTTTCATGGTCAAGCCAGTGTTGCCAGCTAAAACACGTAATAATAATATTAAAGTAGCCAAGACACAGCCAAATATTGTAGCGCCACATCACTAGCGAACATTTGAAAATTGTCGACTAGGACGGTCGGATAATCGAGGCTCTACTGTATTACTTATTTCCTGTACGTTTTGTACTTCAATTTAAAATATTGCATATTGTTAGATAGAAGAAAATACGGACCAGATACGTAAAGCTTAAGAGCGGGTTATATTCGATCTGTTAAATAAAAAAATAATATATGCCTAAACATTGCATTTCCCATAACACTCCTATATATTATTATTATTATTTTTAATTTGGACATTGTTTAATATGAAAATTTAATTAGGATATCTTAAAAATAAATCCTTATATAAAATATAAATAATATTTAAACTACTTTATATTAAAAACGAAAAGGAAAAACTTCTCCGATTAAGAAATTTTTAATTCCTAAATAAATTATCAATCATAATAAATCAGTTAAATAGAACACCTGTTTAATTTTTTCCCTCTCGGAAAGTAGGAAAATTGCAGGAAAAATCAGTCAGATCTTCCACTTTTCCTTCGACAATCAATCTTTCAGGTAACATTGTTTAATATTTATTCACATTTTAATATTCATATAATACTTTATTTTTCTTAGCACCCAATAATATCGAATATACAATAAGTTGCGTAAATTAAATTATTATTTTCAGATAATACATTGGTAGTTAATATTGTATTCGAAATTTCTTATATATTTCCATGCTCTAATCAGTGTATTTAGATTCGTATAATTCCTAATCCCCAAAGGGTAAAAACCTACTCTTACTGTAATGACGATAATAACAGATTTGCGTTTTTAAGTTTAAATTTAAGGTGATAATTCCTAATGTATATAATTATTTATTTATTCTTAATTATAACATTAAATACTATTGCTATTATTAATTTCTATTAGTATAGAAGGTGGGCACTGTATTACTTAATTACAAACATTTTCACACGTTTAGTTATTTCTTTACAAATTCCTAAATGTTTTTTAAGTTTGAGTAAGGTTTGATTAGTTTATATAAGGCATTAACCTCATATTATTATATGAGGCTATATTATGAGGTTTGGTATGTTGGCGTTGGAGTCGCATCTAACCTATCACACCAAAAAAAAAATATTCAGTACGTGATATTCTGGTTTACACAGGTTTTTATTGTAAAACAAGGTGTTGCTTTCACTTTGGAAACGTGTGAT
>NW_019385838.1:2067-16158 GCF_000671375.1 Centruroides sculpturatus | reverse complement strand
CTACATAGTAGAGCCTATAGTTTTAAATATTTTTATAAAATTAAGATTTTAATTGCGATTTCCGACCCCCCTAATTAATTAAATTTATATATAATAAAATCGATTAATTAAAAAAATTAAAAAACTATCGGAGGTCGTTTTTGACATCAGAAACTAGCTTTAAATGACTTTACCGAAGTAAAATCTGTGCACTACAACTTAGGAACCATGAAATAAATTTGATAAAAAAAACTCCCATTAAAAAACAATTAAGCCTTAATCGAGCCTTATCAAAGGCTCATTAAAATCGCGATAAAATTTTTTCGCGCGGACAAAAAGTTTGAAAAAATTTGGGGACCTAAAAAAACATTCCAAAAATTGGAAAAAAAAATTTTGTCAAAAGTGGCCTTAACTACCGAATTTTACGTAACGCTATGTAAACTTGACGAGTTTTCTCGTAAATGGGCTTAAATTAAATAAAAATTTATAGTTTACAAGTGAAGAACAGAATCGAAGAAAGGAATATTTTAGATGTCACTATAGAAAAAGAAGATACCCGAATTTTTTGTCAAAAGTATAAAAAATTATGTAACAAAAAGAAAAATTATTAATTATAAATCATATTGTCCAATAGAAATCAAGAAGAACGTATTCACAATGAAATTAAACAAAATATTAAATAGAACAACGCTACAAGAAGATATAGAAATAAAAACAAGACAACTTTTTACAAAATATTTATTAAATCATTGCCCAAGGAATACAGTATGTAAGTGGTATAAATATTATATAAATCATAGATATAAAGTTAAAAGTCAATGTATGTAATGAATATAGATGTATGCTGGGAAAAAGTCACACGGCATAAAAGAAACAGAAATTGTTAAAATTCATGATGTCCATAGATGAGGCTTTATTGTAAAGTCATTGGATGAGCCCCGGTCTTCGGNAATCGGTTAACCGAGGTGACAGTAAATCGGGGGTCGGATAATCGAGGCTCTACTGTATTACTTATTTTCTGTACGTTTTGTACTTCAATTTATAATATTGCATATTGTTAAACAGAAGAAAATACAGACCAGATACGTAGAGCTTAAGTGCGGGTTATATTCGATCTGTTAAATAAAAAATATTATATGCTTAAACATTGCATTTCCCATAACACTCTTATATTATTATTATTTTTTTTCTTTTTTAACTTGGACATTGTTTAATATAAAAATTTGATTAGGATATCTTAAAATAAATCCTTATATAAAATATAAATAATATTCAAACTACTTTATATTAAAATCGAAAAGGAAAAACTTCTCCGATTATGAAATTTCTAATTCCTAAATAAATTATCAATTATGAAATAAATCAGTAAAATAGAAAACCTGTTTAATTTTTTTCCCTTTCAAAAAGTAGGAAAGTTACAGGAAAAAGCAGTCAGATCTTCCACATTTCCTTCGACAATTAACCGTTCAGGTAACATTAATATTTATTCGCATTTTAATATTCATATAATACTTTATTTTTCTTAGCACCCAATAATATCGAATATACAATAAGTTGAGTAAATTACATTATTATTTTCAGATAATACATTGGTAATGAATACTGTATTAGAAATTTCTTATATTTTTCCATTCTCTAATCAGTGCTTTTAGATTCGTATAATTTCTAATCCCTAAAGAGTAAAAACCTACCCTTATTGTAATGACGATAATAAAAGATTTGCGTTTTTAAGTTTAAATTTAAGGTTATAATTCCTAATGTATATAATTATTTATTTATTCTTAATTATAACATTAAATACTATTGTTTTTATTACTTTCTATTAGTATAGAAGGTGGGCACTCTATTACTCAATTACAAACATTTTCCCACTTTTAGTTATTTCTTTACAAATTCCTAAATGCATTTTAAGTTTGAGTAAGGTTTGATTAGTTTATATGAGGCATTAACCTCAAATTATTATATGAGGCTATATTATGAGGTTTGGTATGTTGGCGTTGGAGTCGCATCTAACCTACCAACCAAAAATAAATATTCAGTACGTGATATTCTGGTTTACACAGATTTTTATTGCAAAACAAGATGTTGCTTTCACTTTGGAAACGTGTGATTTACACTAACGTTCGATTCAAAAGTTATTGCTACATTATCATCATCCTTAACTAATTAGAGGGGTATATTTTCTAAATATTAAATATAATTTACTTTGTGTTTCTATGTCATATAGTACATGATAATTCAAAGACTTATCATACAGAAATGCACGTTATTTATGTGGTCAAATCAAATCTTTGTGATAGTGATTCTGCAAGATTTTTTTCGGGTCTAGAACCTTTTTCAGCTGCAGTCAATAGAAAAGTAGATGCTGGCTTTAAGTAAAATAAAAAAAAAATTTTTAACGTTTAACATAATGTCAAAATGACTAAAATTGTAAGTGATAATGTAAAATCATATGCATATACAGGGCGAGCCACTACTTATTTAATGTAGAGAGCATATACTATATTACAATTAATTAAAATTTTGATGAAAAATTGCATCGAGGTATTGTGACGTTGTCACATTAAATAATTGCTTGTTTTCAATTGTCTTCCTCTTTCGCCCTAATAATAAAAAATGGTTAACGTATAAAAAATGGTAAAATAATATTAAAAGGTGTAAAAGGCATTCAAATATACAATATTACACACAACATCACAATACTAAAAAAATTAATTATTACGTATGCTCAGTATTACGTGTTGCATATACAATATTATTTATATAAATTTTGTTTTTTAGATGATAGATAATACAATGGAAGTTTTCAAGTATAAAAGACAATTCGAACCACTTTATGTTGAACAATATTTATCAAAATATATAAATTTTGAATTGATTGAATGTTTTTCTTCATATGTCATACATATGTCAGTTATTTACATTATTGTCATCTTCACTCTGCAATATTATATTAAGTCCAAGCAACCGTATCAGCTCCGTGGACCGCTTTTCTTCTAGAATACTTTATTGGCATTATTTAGTATTTGTGGAACATTAAGAATGGTTCCTGGATTGTGGATAATAATTTGTGATTATGGATTTACATTTTCTTTGTGTAATAAGAGTTTTGCTTTAAAACATTACCCCATTGAATTCTGGGTTTGTATATTTGCATGTTCAAAAATCATTGAATTTGGCGATACATTGTTTATCGTATTTCGGAAACAGAAATTAACATTCTTGCATTGGTACCATCATAGTTTAACTTTGATTATAACAACATACAATGTTTCGGGCAAACTTTCTACTGGGTATTGGTATGGCACAATGAATTTGTTAGTTCATAGTTCATGTATTTATATTTAGCTGCAAAAGCAATAAAACTAAAGGTAAAAAAAAATAATATAATAATATAAAATATTTGAAATTTTATATGCATCGGCAGACCGAAATATAATGGCAGCAATAATTAAGTTAGTTAACATTATTAATAGGTAAAATACTGTTTAGTTAAAATATCTATATATGAGCTTAGTTTAGTTTATTTTTAGTTATATTCAGAGTAAAGTATAAGTTGAAATATCTGTGTTTCCTATGTATTAATACATAAAGAGAAAATGAATGTTTCGAGTAGATTATTTTAATGTCAGATTCAAAATATATTTGCAACATTTTACTTTATTCAGAATCAAAATATAATAAAGTATATGTAATATAATTATACAGTATAAAAACGTCTAGATTTAGAACTAATACGCGTACATTAGAAGAAATGCAATTCGCTGTTGCTGTGTAATATATACAGTTATTTGTTAAAGAAACAAACATCCAAAAAAAATAAAAAAATATGTAATAGTTAACACAAAGATAAGTAAGATTTACAAAATATAAGATTTTGTGTTGCAACGTATACGATTTATTTTTACGTACACTCTTTAAAGTTATTAACTCATCGATACTCGCTCGTTACGGTTCGTTTATAAAACTTGTTATAATATGCATTTCGAAAATATAATTATAATTATAATAATAATATAAGTAATTATAGTTTAAAATAACTAAAATTACTCGTAAAGTATTGCTCATTGGTACGAACTGGAAGAAATAGACTAAAAAATATTAAAATTTCAACAAAATTTAAAAGGTTAAAGTTCGGATATCTTATAAGTGGTATAAATTATTTAATTTATTATACTTCCATTTTTAATATTGGATTATATATTCGTGTTTTTACAGTTAGAAAGCGATTTTATTCGAATTGGTAAGATTGCACCTGCGACTCTTAAATTAGAATTCAAACTCAAGGATCGTTATTATACTTTCGATAATCAATACTTTCTATTTTTTATATATATTTAAAAATACTTCAGATTTTGAATTTCATGAAGCGATTTGGTAGAGTGCCCATCGGGATATCCGTCGCAGATTTCTTCTTTATAAAAAAGGATTTTGTAATTAAGGTTAGAAAAATTGTATTTTAATTGTTATAAACGTATAATTTGTTTGAAAAATGTCATTGTTTAAAATATAATAACTTAGAATGAATTACACTTCGACATTAAAATTTAAATTCAACGTTTCTTCGTTATAACACTAATTTTATCGAAATATATTTTTACGATTTAGTTTAATGTTCTTAAAAGAAATTATTTAAATATAACATGTATATTATTATAAATCCATTATACTTTATAATATTACTATTTCGAATAATTTATTTATATTTTCCTTTGTGTTTCAGATGGTTAAAATGCTCTATTCGATTTTTTCAACACTAATCGAACTAACAACAGTAAATAAAAAGAAAGCTTGTTTTTCTATATTTAATACTAGAGAAAACCCTTTGAACAGCACTTTCTTTCAATCACTGAACACAACTCTATAAAAATTTACATAATTAACAACACAATAGTATTTAATAATTAATTATTTTTCATTAAACACTTTAAATTTATATAATGTATTCGTACAAGAATTTTCAATGGTTTGATGCACATTCGGTCAATTAAGAATTGATGGTGATTCATTTTGTAAAATTGCAATTAAAATATTTAGGAATGTGTTTTTAGTAAAACAGCATTGATATCTTTACATTTCTGCATGTCATTCGTAGTATTACAGACAGTGAAAACACAGCTGTTAATGTTAAATACACTACTGTATTAAAACACTGAAATATTCAATTGTTATTGCTTTAAAACTTATTTTAAATAATAAAAACTGTGCTTGCTAATATGATAAATGGTAGTAGTTTAGTGTGTTCATTACACGTTGTATAATTAGTAAATAAATGATGTGTGTTTTTCAGTTTTACTCCTTTGTTTAAAGCAATGTTTCACATAGTGGTTCCTACGGACCTTTCAGGGTCGTTAGAAACGCTGATGGAGTCCGTGGCAAATTAAAATTATTTAGGGGGTGCGTGGAAAACGGCCAGAGGTCCGCGATAAATTTAATAAAAAGTAAAATGATTATGACCCATTATCATTGTTACGAAAGTTAAAAATAAATAATACAGAGGTTGCGGCCGTCGTATTCAACCCAAAACGTGAACGGCGGACCGGTCGAGCGCCGCCATCTGGCAATTCTATACGATCGATAATGTCGTTGGCTACTTCTAGCATGGCGATTAGAAGATCGATTTAAACTTCTTTATTTTTTTTTGTATTTAGGAGTTAAAATTATGATCTATTTTATTAAAATAATGAATATTTAAGCATTTACGAATAATATTGTAAAGAAACAGACGATTTTAATCCATAAATTATTTAATTATTCAATTTTTTAGCAAGTGCCTATAGAAATTACATATATTTGCCTTCACAATAGCTTATCTTAAGGCAGGTTTGTTCTTGCGCGGCATCTTCTACCATCAACAGCATAATACGTTTGTAAATTTTCTAAAAATTAATTTTCCGAGCTGCTTTCGAATTTACATAAGTCACTACTGCCCTCGACAAACGTATGAGGTAGTCCTATCGTACGGTAGGAGACAACACGCTAATTAAACATAATTATTTAGTGTTACTAAACATCCTATAAATATTTTAAATTGTTTAATTTGTTTATATTCCTTCGCTGGTAACCCTCGATGTTAAGCGTATCCGCCATTTATTCAACATGCAAATACAAAATAGTTAGTACGGATTATCAAGAGATTTTTCTTCAAATTTTAACTTTACAACATACTACAAATATTATTGAAAATCACTTTAATTTTATTCCTATTGAATACAATTATAACTGTATTATTTAATACTTTTGAATATATTGATTAACGGGATACATTTAGCCAATATTTTTACAAATCAATTTAATTATATTTGGGAAACATAATGTTTTCAGATATTTTAATCATATAGGCCTAAACATAATTGATATTAGACTTCATTGTTGAGACTGCTTTGATTTTCATGGAAATTACTAATTCTGCAATCTTCCTTTCTCTCCACTATTTGTTTCTTGCAGAAAAAATTAATTATTTTATCAATAAAATAATATAAAGGCGTTTCCACAAATAAATGCATGAGTAACGACACTATCAAAGTTAAGCACATCACCATTAGGAAAAGCATCCACTAACAAAGAAAAAGCTTGCATTAATGTATAAAAAAACTTTTATTTATTAAATTAAAATATCTATTGTTTTTAAATACATGTTATAATTGAAATGTTTAAATCGCTTACCTTGTTATAACGCTTCCGTATAAAATACAAAAAATTACATTTAATTTTAGACTTATCTTTATGTTATAAATTTTTATCAGGTTTCATAAAATGATCAGAAAGTCTTCCATATTCCTCTTAACATCTAAGGACATAAGTGCTTGATTTCTAGCTTACTTTAAGTAAAGGGTATTTATTTAACATGTATGATTTCCGGGTCACGTAACTTAATTAATAAATCATACTCATTCGTGACAATATATTAAAGGAATATTTTCTCACCTTCTTAATTTCAATTTCCCACTATCTAAAATTTCGGAAATTCGTTTTTTTCTTTACTTATCAATTTTTGTTGAATAGAATATAGACTTATACAGGAAAAAGGATCTCTGGGATAATCAGTCCTGTACAGTAAGTAAAAAAAATTTAGTTTTTGAAATTATTTCTTAATCAATATGAATAGAAGCATTGTCTGCGGGTCACCATTAACTTTTCTTTACGATAAACCACGTTTCTGATCATGAAACATCGAAAAATAAAAGTTATTCGGGGATTTTCTGTACGTTTGGACGTTACTGTGTGTGTATGTGGAATGAGCACGATTTTCATCACCTTATTTGAAGCGTAATAACTCTTGTGCCTGCTGTCAATATAATTTTAATTTTTTATAAACGTTTATTATTAGGGGATACAAGGTATTCAATTCTGGTTGTTAAAGTACAGAAGGGTAGGAAAATAAAGGCAAGTTGTGTGTCATATCCTAAGTAGCATCGAACATTATAACGATTTTACTCGTTACTAGCATTTACAATTTATTTATAAAACCCTTTCGTATCTCCAAAATTGTTTTCTGCTATTTTATAATACTAAAAATTGTAAAATGTTTTAGTGATAAAATATCATGAGCTGATATCACATGCTTACTTATATGTTGCCGAGAAAGTTAAGCAACCATTTGCTGAATTTTTATTATTTATTTTTTTTATTAAACTAATCTTACCATCGTTATTGCTGATGCGTAAAGACCTTTCCGTAAATGACCATAAATATACATTAAAACTAGTGGATGAAGCATGTAGATCCAAATAATTAATTTATCCAACACACAAAATATTCGCAATGAAAAAATTCGATTACAGATACCTGTAATAATAATATGCTCTCAATATGAATTAAAAAATAAATCTACGAATAAAATTTTTATACAATGACTTTTTTTACGTGTAATTGCTTAAAAACTTATTTACTTACCACCATATCCAGTAACGCATGCAACAGAAATCCATGCGGTAGCCACAGTAAAAGCAAATGGAGATAACGTATGATGTAAATACACTATAGTGTCGTTTGGTAACGTTTCTCTTTTATAATCGTGCAATCCAAATATTGCCAGCATTATCAATACAATACTTCCAATCCAAAATACCAGAAGTGTTTTCTGTAATATCAATTAAAACTATGTATTATACTATCAAATATTAATATTACATTAAAATTTGAGAAATTTAAGACTTATTTACAGGGATACATAAATATACAGGGATTAGAGAGAAAGGCAATTTACAGGTTAAGAGTTTTTAGTACAGGTATCCCTCACAATTTCATTAAGGAGTGAAATTAATTGCGGCAAATCTCTTTATATACGCAGTAAAATTAATAATTTATTCAGCTTTATCAGCTAACCTTACTTAACGTAGATACGGTATTTTGATTAAAGCGCGATAGGCTGAAAAAATTAATTTTCCGCGCAAATCAACGATATCTCTAATTATTATTTAAATATTCTGTTTCTAGGTCTTGGATAGATGTAGTAAAAGAAAAAAACGTACTGCAATATTAAATTGATATTAATAGTCGTTGTAATTAAATTATTGATACAAAATCTTGTGTGATCTCTTGCTTCCATATGTGTTTATATAAAAAATGTCTTACATAAACAGTATAAAAAAGGTTTACCTTTATAAAGTAATTTATGCACACAGTATATAAATATAGTACAGAGATATTTCATATTTCGAACGTCTGTAATTTCAAACTCTTCAGAATTCGTATGCTGAACTTGACATAAATTCTACTCCAAGTTCAAACCGTGCAGTAAAATAAGTTCGCTGGAAATGTAAACGCAATCTGTTGTGCACTGAATTAGTTTTTCTCTCTTCTGTCGGGTTAATTGTGAGACTATGCAAACGCGGCTAGCTAATTTGTCGAGTGATTTGCCAGCAAGCGAGATTATGTGGCGAAAAAAGATGATTACTTGTCTACTTTTGGTAAGTGCAGTACAACAACACCGACAACACCGAACAAGGAGAAAGAAACGTAAAGATAATGATGCCACATATTAACGTTGAACTCGTTAAAGAATAAAGCGAATTATTGCATTTTACAGAAGTAAAAACAAAATACTTTTACTAAATGCAATGTTTATAAATTTATGTATATGTACAGTTTTAAAGATATTTTAAAAAAAATGCTTTTTTCACTAGAGTAAAAGTGTAAGAAACTACCTTTACTCGTACAATGGCACAGTATTACGCATTATTTAGTTAAAAGAAACTAGCTGCGATAAGTAAAAATATTTTTTTGGTATTTGCGATAGGCAGAATTTTCTTCTAACTAGTAAAATTTTTCGCTTTTCGCTTGTTTGTGGTTTTCGTTTACAAGAAATATATCGCTCAAAACTAGATTCGCCATTGCTTAGCCATATCAGTACACTAGTAAATCATGTTGTCAGTTCTTCTCGCTTTATTTTTGACGTGTTTAGTACAGTCCACCCACTATAACACTGTTGATAATTCCGTTTTATATGAATTCGATATTATACGAGTCACTTAGATTTTACAAATACGTGTGCTGAGCTGTGATCGGCTAACGTATTTTTAAAATCTATGTGACTCGTACAACATGGAATTCATATAAAACGAAATTATCAACAGTGTTATAGTGGGTCGACTGTAATATACATTTTCTTCCTTGACAGCTTTTTGTAGCCTTGTTCTGTAACCATTAGATCAAAATTTGTATATAAAACTTTTCGAACCAAATTTGACATGTCCGAAGTTCAAGAGCATCATCCACATACACACAACGCATAATTTTTTCACTATTTTTCTGAAGTTATAGCCTTTCATAAACTCATAAAGCATTATATGCTTGATATGATTTTTACCCAATACATTTCGGTTTGAGTTTATTTAAACAAAGTGGGATTATTTCATCAAAAACCATACAATTTAATATACGCAATGACGAATGAAATTTCACATCCGTTATAATTAAATTGTACGTTTCTGTTAAGTAAGAAGAACAGTTAAAAATAAACAGAAACACTTTCTTTAAGACAATATAATTTTTACTTTTTGACAATAGCATCTGAAGAGCGTGTAAAAGGAACTGAGATTAAGAGAAATGTTGTAACATTTACTATTGTGAGCCGCCGGAGAGGTCGGGAAGTCCTCTCCTTCCGGCCACAGGTCGGTGACCTACTTTCTTGTCAGGGATGGCGTTTCGTACAGTTACGCGTTACGCGAGTAGAGGAGAGTCGGAGGGGTCGACGATAAGACATTGGCTACGTCGAGTAAAAACACCATTTAAAAAAAAACAAGAGTTTATTTAGCTCGCTAACTAAATAAAAATTTACACCAAACTCCTTCAACTTCACGGATGAGAGAGAGAGTTCACAATAATATTTCATACCGCTGGGATAATATCGGATGGATACTTCGGCTTTAATTTCTGAAAGGCAGTGCGAGGTGTGGCACAAGGTACAGTAGGTCTGCGATGGGGAAGACTTCGATGTCAGACTTCGTCACTGTCCGTTCGATTGGCGACTCCACCGAGAGGGGAAGAAGGATGGTTTTTATACATTTTGTGGTGGGAAAATTCTTCAGGTGACTATTTGTTTTAGCAGGTGTGGTGTTTTAGCAAGTTGGTGTTAGAATGACAACAATATCACGAATTTCGCCGATAATTGTAAACTATACACGGATTGATCGTGAGAATGTTTATAGTTAAATAGAAAGAGTTATAAATTTCTCATGTACTTTACATTTCGTTTCTGTAGGATCAAATTCCTTTGGATAAAGGAATTTATTATAAATTTAAAAGATAAAATTCCTTTATGAAATTATATAAACTTCGAATTTCACACTAATGATTTGAACCACACATTTAACATTAAGCATGAAAGCGTTACACTTTTGGCAGATCAGGCAGACATGTTTAATATTTGAAAGTCGACGGTTTGCAACAAGTTAATACCATTTTCATTTTATAATACAGTATTTAGGTATTTTATTTACCGTGTTGGTGTTTTAATTCATTAATAGACATATTTATCTTAAATAGTTTATATTTGCTGTTTCTAGTTAATCGAAATGAATATTGTTTATAGTCTATTTAAATATCGATATGTTACCGTTAAAGCTCAAAAGTCATTAATGTGTACAGTACATTACCTAGCTAATCTGCAGATTAACTGGGGTGATCCGTTAAAGTTGTGAAAATTGTTCCATTTCTCAAATTACCTAGATAATGTGCAGAGTATCTAGGTAATCCGCACATTACCTACCAGGTACTCGGTAAAGTGAAAATAAGATCTTTGCCACAAATAAATGTACCACAAATAGGTGTGCTTGTCGCAAAAACCAATTGCCATGAAATTCAAAGTGTCACCAATCTTTAGACTGCACTAGTAAGTAAGCACAATTAGATAGTGTTACCTATGGTGAGTAAAATGGCGGCTGGTCTCTGATTCCAGCAAAGAGAAGAAAGGAAACAGTGGGGGACTCACGTTCTAACCTAACCTAACCTATTGTAATAAATTACTATAATTATTACCAACCAAATTATTAGAATAGGTTAGGTTAGGTCAGAACATGCGTCCCCACTGTTTCCTTTCTTCTCTTTGCCGAAATCAGAAACTAGCCGCCATTTACTCACCATAGGTAACATTAACTGCACAATTATATCACGCGATCACCAGAAAAATATGACAACTTTATTATTTTTCGTCTCCGGACCAAAAGTAGGGTATCGTTGAAGTCGTCTCGGTCCCCTCAGTTCAGATAGATACTCAAAGTCCCGAAATTCCATAGGTGGTTATCTATATAATAATTTCCCTAATTGTATTAATATTTTAAATCGTTTGATTTTTTGTATGTTTTTTAATTGGTTGATGATTGATTCTATCAACTAATTTGTCGATTGTTTGATTGTATTAACTTGATTCTTTAGATATCGAAAATTAAATAAAGAACATTATGTTAATTTAAGAGTACAGTAAAGTTGCTGTTGTTTCAGCAAAGATCTTATTTTCACTTTACCGAGTGCCTAGTAGATAATTTGCAGATTACGTAGATAATCTGCACATTACCTAGGTAATTTGAGAAATAGAACAATTTTAGCAACTTTAACGGATCACCCTAGTTAATCTGCAGATTACCTAGGTAATGTGCACATTAACGACTTTCGAGCTTTACCGGTAACAGATATACTAATTTCCTGTTCATTTTATGTGATGGGAAAAATTTAAAGTAATACATCTGAGATGTGAAATATTGCGACAGGTAAATACTTATGACGATTTACACAACAGTGAAAATTTTTATTTTTAAAATTTTTAATTGCGAAAGCCTTCCAAATAATACATATTGAGAAAGGCTTTTGCAATTATCTGTATGTGTTTTCTAATTCAAGATGCTTGTCTTTAGGGTCTTGAGAATAAACTAATGGGTGTTGAGAATAAAAATCAATAAATTTTCATATTTTAAACTTAAAAGAAGAACGAAAACTGAATTTTTTATTATTAAAATTAATAATTTCATAGGTAGAGTAAAAGTCATTATTACAAAACTTTAAAGAATAAGTGATTACTAACAATAAATAGGAAATATTTTCATAAGCATTCAGTGACCGAAACTTTATTAATTGATCTCTAGAGAGCAATTTAGCATTCAAATAGAACCGAGTATGTTGTGGTAAACTTAATTATGAGCAATAAACATGTTCGTAAATAAGTTTGTATCAGAACTTCTCAGTATGGCACTTTTCATGCTGCAAGCAACTGAAAAGCAGCAGCAATATTTGTAAAAATACTAGATATAAACTTTAACAATGCAGCAATATTTGTAAAAACACTAGATATAAACTTTAACAATGCAGCAATATTTGTAAAAACACTAGATATAAACTTTAACAATTTCAAGCAGAGTGCCATTACACTAAAAATGCAGAATCTTACTATACTACATTACAAAAGAAATACAATTCATCTCATAACTCGCATACATAGTTTAATAAAACGTTATAAATTACACGATAATTTTTCGTACATTTCTTTAATGAGAGATGTTTTAAGCAGCCTCAAGCTAATAACATTTTTGTTACTGAACTCTTTTAGCTCAACAGCCATTAAGGATGACGGAGTTCTAAAATTGTCCAATCATGCTCTGAATTAGTTTTGTTTTCACGGATTTAAAAACACTCACTCGCATTAGCATTGTATTTTGGCGTGACAAGGACCAGTTATGCAAGTTTTGTGAGCAGTGAAACACACTTGCGAACCATTGACAATTTTCCTCTCAGAAAAAGCATTTGATCTTCTATCCATTCGACAGTCTTCACTCAACGCTATTTTACAACTAAATATGGAATTCTTAAAGTCATAAAATTCATCGTACAGTGTAAAGTAAATTTTAGCATTTCTTGATACCTGTCACGTAAAATTTCGATCTGAGAGTAACTATATTCTTTTCAAAACTTAAAAATGTATTCTTTTTTAATACATCTGAGATGTATACATCTCAGTAATACATCTCAGATGTATTACTGAGATACATCAGATCTTTTTACAGTATACTCTCCTTCTGCTAAGAGCTTTAGCAGAAGGAGAGTATACTGTAAAAAGTTTCAAAATTTTCTTCAAAACGTACTCTTTTACTGAAACTACAAACTCTGGTATATTAAATGTGATAAAAACTGTATCCCGAAAGCCCTGGTCACACTATGTGATTTCTAGCCGCGCAGGCGACTGCAACTGCAACAAGCGCGAGTCGCGCGCGTCTTTTCGTGGTCACATTGTTTGTTGACGTTGCAACTCGGAAACACGTGGCCCTATAATAAACCAATAAAATTACAGTAGCTTGTTTTTGACTACTTTCGTGAGTTTGCCGATATTTTACGTTCTACTTCAGAGTATTTACGGAATTTTAACCACTTTTCTTATTAAAATAGCAAGTAGTTCCTTTTCTGGAATGAATAAAAGAAAAAAGACGATTATTTTAATAGAGCTGGCGAAAATACATGAAAAGAGAAAATCTTCGATAAAACGAAGAATTAAAATCCCACAGGTATTCGTGAGCCTGAATAAGCTCGATCAATCTCGATTCTGTAAAAGTATTAATCCTCTGACTATCCGCCATGATGATGAACTATTTTCAATGTTGTCACTGTATGACGTGGCATAAAGGC